>NW_018408039.1:171603-211179 GCF_002113885.1 Mizuhopecten yessoensis
CACATTTAGCAATACTATTTGGTCTAGGGTATATATATGATATATACCTATTTGTTTAACAACATAATTCATGTAGCAAAACATTAAAAATGTGTATAATCCTCAATTCCAGGTAAAGCACTATAAAGTATAGTTGAAGCCCAGAGATATATTCACCCTCTCATTGAAATTAAAATAATACCTATACCATTTTCTGTTAATTATGTAAGATGTATCACTATATTTCACCTATTTGAATAGTGTTGCAATTGTGTCAGAATACCTGTCAATATATATACAGTGATAGGCAATCAATTATCAATCTGTCTTACTGTCAATAGTGATACATGTATATATAAAACATGTATAGGGTAAATGAAATGGACAATTATTGTAAAATGTATAAATATACATGTGTAATACCTCTCTGTGGTAGTAATACATGTGTAATACCTCTCTGTGGTAGTAATTCATGTGTAATACCTATCTGTGGTAGTAATACATGTGTATTACCTCTCTGTGGTAGTAATACAAGTGTAATACCTCTCTGTGGTAGTAATACACGTGTATTACCTCTCTGTGGTAGTAATACATGTGTATTACCTCTCTGTGGTAGTAATACATGTGTATTACCTCTCTGTGGTAGTAATACATATGTATTACCTCTCTGTGGTAGTAATACATGTGTATTACCTCTCTGTGATGGTGTATACATGTGTTATACCTGTATGTGATAGTATATTATTACATGTGTAATACATGTCTGTTGTAGTATATACATGTGTAATACCTATCTGTGATAGTATATACATGACTGTGTTATACATGTCTGTGATATTGTATACCGGGTACATGTGCAATACCTGTGTGTGATAGTATATACATGTGTTATACCTGTATGTGGTAGTATATATATGTGTCATACCTATATGTGGTAGTATATACATGTGTAATACCTAGCTGTCTGTGATAGTATACACATGTGTTATACCTGTATGTGGTATTATATACATGTGTTATACCTGTCTGTGGTAGTATATACGTGTGTAATACCTGTCTGTAACAGTATATACATGTGTTACACATGTCTGTTGTAGCAATTGCATATGTTATACCGGTGTGTGATAGTAAATACAAGTTTAATATCTGTCCATAATACTGAATACATGTGTTTAATCTGTCTGTGGTATTCTATACATGTTTATGGTTAGAATTCCATTGAAATGTCTTTACACATAGGAATGTATACAGATTATAAATAGTAGTATACAGGGTACATAAAGAGTGGTATACAGAAAATATATAGAGTGGAATACAGAGTAAAGAGAGTGGTATACAGAGTATATAAGGATTAGTATGCACAGTATTTACGAAGTGGTGTATTGAGAGTGGTATACAGGGTATATATAGAGAGTGATATACAGAGGTTTGTAAAGAGTGGTATACAGAGTATATGAGGAGTGGTATACAGATTATACATAAGTGATATACGGAATATATCAGGAGTGGTAAATATAGTATAAAGGTGTGTTATAATGAATATATTGAGTGGTATACATAAAATAAAAGAGTGGTATATAGAATATATGAGGAGTTGTATACAGAGTATATGAGGAGTGATATACAGTGTATATCGAGTGGTATACAGACTATTTTAGGAGTGGTATACATAGTATACAGAGTATATAAAGAGTAGTAAACAGTGATATAGAGAGTGTTAAACAGAGCATATAGAGAATTGTGTACAGAGTTTATAATGAATGAAATATATCTGTACTTCATATATTCTGTATAGTACCTTTATATACTGTGTATACATAATCATATCTTTACATTATCTGTACACTACATTCTGTATTTCTTTAATAAGCTAAGTATATGAAGTATCTCTCATGACTATTTTCAGTTATATATCATCTAATTGCTCAAACTTGTTGATAATATACTGCATATAAACTTACACGATTTGATTTACCTCATAAAGAGTCATCACTTATTGGGGATGAGTATCCTCTATATATACAACAAAAGATGTTTGTTTCCTGTTACATGTTTGAAAAAAATATGTATAGGTATATTATAGATAGGTAATAAATTCAACTTTTCAGTTATTTTTATTTAGCCTTTACATAGAAAGGAGAGTGATCTTGACTTGAACAGTTCTTTCTTTGAAAATTGGCAAAAAAGTTTTGGGTAGGCACAAAACAATATATTTTTGGCCTTTTATATTATGAAAGGATGTGGCCACCTTAGGTTTGAGGGGCTGGGCCAATATGGGGAAATTGGCAAATTTTAACTTTAAATTAAAACTACTTTCTAGAAGGACCTGTCACCATATTAATTGTTACAATATATGGTAGAAATGGCTGAGGCAATAAGGTGACCATATTTTGTATCAGTCAAGTTTCAACAACCTAGAAGGGCATGGCATAAGATGGGCCCAATATAGAGCAAAATAAGACAATTTCATCTTCAAAAAACTACTTTTTCTCAATGACTGTACAGATTGTAGCATATCGCAGGTCTGAAAAACTGGGACAAAGCAGTCATAGAGGAATTTTGGGTGTAAGGCTTTTTATGTACTTTAAATTATCAAGATTCCCACCATTCCCTGAACACATCCGTGCTCCATCCCTTCCTGCTCATGAGGGCTAATTATTCATCAGGTCTTAACATGAAATCAGTTCAGATCCCTTTCATATGTTGCTGGGCATGAAGAGAAAATAACACTCATGCTATCAAGTCCTTTATGGAGCCCAATCCATATCCCTGAGGACTTCCTCCCTGGGTCATAGCATGGAAATTGTTGAGATCACCAAGCTCATACTTCTTGTATGGTAAGAGGTAATCTAAACAACCAACAAGACAACTCTTATATAAATGTGGTATAATAATAACTTCCCTACAGAGAATAGGGACCTAAAATGCCCTGATGTATGGAAGGTATATACCTGATGTGTATGGGAGGTGTACATGTATACCTGATGTATGGGAGGTGTATACCTGATGTATGGTAGGTGTTTACCTGATGTATATTCCGGATGTATATGGGAGGTAAATACCTGATATATAGGAGATGTATACATGATGTTTAGGTATATACATGTACCTGATTTATGGGAGGTATATATATACCTGCTAATTTGGAGGTGTATATACCTGATGTATGGGAGGAGTATACCTGGTACCTGATATATGGAAGTGACCCTACTTACCTATGTATAAGGGGCATGTCATGAAGAAGATGGAAAAAAGTCTTTGTTCTGAATGCTGAGATATGTAATTTAAAAGTTCAAATACTGAACACAGTTTTCTTTACTTTCACAGCTGATTATTTCTGCATGTTTCAACAGTCTGTTACATTATCAAGAAGTTCAAATGTAAATGAACATAGACAACTATTATCCTTATTTTTCTGCTTTAGTATATCTTAACTATGTGGTATTTTGTTTTGTTAACTTTGTGCTATTAAATGTATAGAATATCATACTCATACTCAATATATACCAAAAAAACTGCCAAAGTCAAAACAAAGTTCCTTACTTAAAGATTTTGTGCTTTTGCCATGAAAAACGCGGCGAATAAAACCTCCCTTATTTTCACCTCAATTCCCTTGAAATGATTGTAAAACTCACTGATTGGTCTCCAAGAATTCTGGCATGTATGTGATGCCGATTAATTATATATAATATCTTCCATTGTATATATTTGCAACCAGTCAATATCTGTATTAACTCTCTGGGGAGCATACAGCCGGTGCTGCAATTTCGGCACTCACAACTAGCATTCTACATTTCTAGCACTACCCAACCGCATACTCATTTACAGCTGAGTAGACTGGAACAAGCCGAGTAAAGTATCTTGCTCATGTATTAGTAAACTCAATATTTCTCTTGGAATCTGCTTGAAACTTTGGGGGAAAAGTACAGTTACCATATGCTCCCCTGTGTGATAAAATTAATTTGGAAAAGGAACTGAAATATAAGACATTCTTCATTTTTGAAATTATATCTAAGTTCCCTAGTTTATGATCTAGTGCCAGAAACTTTTCATAAATAAAGATGAGATTAATTTAATCTAATGAAATAGCCTTGCTATAGTGATATGTACACATACATAGTATAAATATTCTTGTGAAAAACTGCCTGTAAAATTAATTTTATTGAGATTTTTTTTTTCGACTTAAAATTAACCTAGAGAGGTCAAGTTAGATAAAATGTAAAAATAAGCAGTTAATGTTCTGGGTATAGTAAATTGTATTTCATTACAAATATTCTTCATGTATTTAAGATTTGATTATATCTGTTAGTTTGCAAGATTCTTTACCACTAGGTCTAAATTAACATATAAGAGTCTTTGAAAAATTGGAAACAATCTAAACCAACTACTTGGGGTGGGTGAGGGGAGGTTAACTAAATTGATTGGTTTGGAGGAACACTGAACAGTTGTATATGCTTTACCTATTAACTCACAAAATACATGAGCACAAATTAAACGTTAAACCAGGAATTTATAACACAGGATAATCAGCAGAAATCAATAAAATTTGCTTACAACAAGTGCTGTGAATGATAAAAAGTTGACTCTTTACCTCAAAATTGCTGTAAAATTATTAACCAGAAACTTCGAATAAACGACATACCTCAGGTAGACATATGTCAAAGAAACCATCAAGACTTCCTCATTAATAATATAAAACGAAAACAAATACCCGCCCCCCCTCCCCCCTNAAAATCTCACTTTATATTTGAATATGTGGTGACTGATTATGACAATAATTCTGCGCTCTTAATAACCGAGTTTGGCATCATTACAGCTGCACTAGGCCTACGGCTACGGGACCCTCACCATATAAATCCTCAGCAAACTACTTTCATTTGTCTCATTCATGTTGAAAATGACGTGCAACAGATTAACAAATGACAGTGATTCTCACCAATAAAATCTATTTCTGACCCTTCTACTTTTTGGCCAACAAAAACCAATGTTCATTTGAATAATAAAACCCAGCAACTTCACAGACATTTCTCTAAGTTCCCAATGGCTCTTCGGAACACTAGAGTTTCGTTCGGAAAAGTTTATAACTCGGGATTATTCCAGCCATTTTAGTATATAGTAATGTGTGCTTCCTAATACCAATCTTTTAAAATATATGCGTTAATATAATAATTAATATTTAAATATATCAACTTGACTTATTGATAATATTTTATATTGGTGTTAATTACACTTGCGGTAGAAAAATACGAAACAGTTTGTGTGCAAAGCTAGTTTTTCACAGCTGCCGTTTGCCGGACTCACACCTTATCATCAGTTCAAGCCCTCGGGGAGTAACACTGTATCTAAACCGTGAATAAATAACTATTTCATGAAAAAAATAATTGTAAGTTCCCTGAAAAGTCAAATGTGAAGACACCATTCAAATAACTCAACTCAGATATTTGATTTTGATATATGGAACTTATATATTCGTTATAAAAACGTAATATAATGACGATACTGTTGCCAATAACGGAACATTAAGCCTGATGTTTAATACATATGTACAAATTGACCACCAAAATTGTCGAACGAGTGTTTTAAAAACCTTTATCAGATCAAAGAAAAATGTTTAATGTATCGAATTTAGTTTTTTTTTGTAAAAAATATGATTCTTATATTCCAAAGGTTTTACGCATGCTCTAGATATGAACATTCAAGTGCATGTTCCGAGGACACCGTACATGTACCACTGCCAACAAACTGTTACTACGCATTGAAACTTTGTTCATGCATGACTGTACATAGCTTTGATAAATCATTTCAAGTTATATATATGTGAAATAACAAAGATTAAATAAACAATATTCAATTAACAACAGTATCATGGGGGTAACAATCCAGCGGGTTAGACCGAAATTCGAATCTTTGACTTCAGATTGATATACCATCCCTCTCTAATTGAGCTACCTGGTCCACGGAGATATTGTGATCCAACTGTGCTACAACTACATCCGAACGGAAGTTAAGGGGAGGTTACTGCAGATAGGAAAAATCACAGCGCAGTGGGATAAGGATCCTTAATATACATTCATTTAAGATTATTTCGGTATGACTTGTAGCATGTAAACAACTTGTAGTATGACTTGTAGTATTTCGGTATGACTTGTAGCATGTAAACCTCTATCCCAATGTTTATAGGGGATTTTGTGGATTAGCCCTACCCTCTCATAAAAAGTCGCAACTTGAACAAATCTATTACTTAAAATAGATTTACGGCCAGTGGCGTAGCAAATAATTTTTCGGAGTGTATGCTTACAGGGGGTTGAGCGCTCGAGGCTCGTTGCGCCGGAGGAGGGGGAGGGTATGGGAGGGGGAGTTAGCTGAACAAAATAGAGGTTTACTAGGCCCTAGAAGCAATCTCTCGTATTCTGAGAAATCCTTTTAGTCTGATAATTAACAAGTAAAACCCGCCTTTTTATTTGAATATTATTATATTTTGCACTTCTCTAAGTACGTTTTGATTTAGAACTCTATATAAACCTTAGAGATTCTTCAACATTATCTCATCAGACTAAAAATTTCGAGGAGATTTTTTGTATTCTTACCTTTTTCTTTTTCTTTTATGATTATATAATCATAAAAAAAGAAATTATCAAAAAGACATGGTTAAAAAAAAATCTTGAAATTTTAGTATATGCTTTAACAAGCATACATGCATGTATGCTACGCCGTTGAGGGCCCAGGTTTCCATAGCATGATAATCTAATGTCTAAAACCGGTGTATTTTCAAAGAAAAAAGAAATCAACATTTAAGTGATATGTATTAAAATTTATACTGATTTTAATGTCGACAGACAAAAACATAATGTGTACATATATATACAGTTTATTTACATATTTTTCAAAAATTACGTTTTGAAAATTTGAGTTAACGACGCACTAAGCTAGGCATGCTAAGTGAAATAAAAGAGGTGCCCATATATCAATTATTATTATTATTTCTTCATTTTCTCCAAATTGAAGAGTTACAAAAATATACAGTGTTGTCAAAATACAAATCAAAATATTATTAATGGATACTTACATGCACATAAATACATCAGTTAACTACAGAGATGAAGAGAGAAGTTTATGAATCTTGAATTAGTTTAGTAAATACAGAAAGAATGGTCTCGTTAACAGCAAATCATACAAAAAAATTAGAATGCCTGGGAATCCTGAGGTTTCCAAGGGTTGGGGAAAGCCCTACTAACAAGGTCTTCTCAGGCTTACCCACACATAAACACACACAAAATAAGAGAAAAAAAAATAGTAATTAGGTAGACATTGCTTTTCAATCATGTATTATTTATTGGACGATAAACAATGCGCGTGCACGTTTTATTTTCCAACAGACCAACTCTCTTCCAAAAAACAGCTGGATATAATGAACATATTTTGCATATTATGGTGGAAAATGGAAAATATAACTAGGGATTCGAAAATGTGAAAAATAATCAACTCAGGCCGCAAGCGGCCGTCGGTAATTGATAATCACAATATGTTCTCACCTTCGTTATACATCTTTAGCAGCAGCCATTTCATACTGTACCTTTAGGTGTTGATGACGCTTCAGCGACTCACTTTCAGTATCCATACCAAATCACATACCGGATCGAACGTCAATATAAAACGTATGTTTACATGCCCGGATGAAGCGTCCCGAATTGCTCGTTGTTAGAGGATAGCGGACTACCAGTAGAAGATCTTTATGTATCTTCCTGTTTATTCGAAAATAAAATCCATCTGTTTGTTGTTGTTGTTGTTGTTGTTGTTGACTTCAATTTTTTCTGCATTTACGGGGAATAATAAAATTCCACAATATGTTGAATGGGTAGATTGTATACTGAGCTATTTGTTAGTGCTATTTCATGATAGTTGTTGTTATTGTGTAGTATCTCAGATTATTTTTTGCCCGAAAATATCGTGCAAATATCACTTTTTGCACTGTGATTATTCCACGATTTTCCAAATAAATTACTCTTTAATACGTGGTCTTAAAAGTAAGTATTGGTAAAAAATTAACTCGGAAGCACCGATATGAAAGTGGATGTAACATGACTTTTGATAATTTACAACCAACCTATTTTGCAAATATATTTTCCGGAACACTTTTAGTTGGTAATACGTCTAGTTATGGTTTTCAAATAATGTTTTCTCGAAAGCTGACCTAATATCTTGGATCTGTTTTTAGATGGTGGATTTCATTTCATTTGATGCAATTGAAGTTGAAACTGATTATGTGTTTATACCAAAAAAATCTCCATTTACAGGAATTAAATTGAGCGCACTGAGATTATTCACATATAATCACACATATAGTCATATTTAGAAAAAACTTTGTCCGCCATTCAGGTCGTATAACATGTAAATATGAGTAATTTGTGAGTAATTAAATATAGAACTAATAACAAATGTAAGAGGACCAAATAGTTTAACTGTTTATGATACTTGTCGATACTAAAACATGTTATACGGAAGAGAACACATAACATGCTTCGTAATGCAATCAAGACTACAAAACATGATCTCTCAATTTGTAATTTGTGATTTTACAATCGATCGGTGATGTTTACCTTGAATTCACATCACCGCCAAAGTTTCCTACAGCTTGGGAAAGCATATCATGACATTTTAAGATGGGACAGGTTATAAAACATAATGTTACTAACGGTAAAGTATTCCCGCAGAGACATATACACACATTAGACACACAATGAACTCACTTCGATCGCAAAACACACTTACAATGTGTAGCAGTTAAAACAATGGCGAACGCAAAGAACAAACCCCAAAACACGAATAATCAAGTTTGAAGAGCACTTTTTGACCGCAAAAAAACATCCACACTGTTTATAAGTAGAATATATGTTGAACACAAACAACTCTACTATTGTTTAAAGGTAGAACCATCAAAATGAATATGAGTGAAGCGCAAAGTTGCTCAGAACGTTCACAAGGAAAGCTCATCGCGAAATCAAAGAACACTAACAACGAATACAATTAGTACGCATGTTAAGCACAGGGTATAAAGACAGAACGCATAGCAAAGAACGCTAGCAATGGAGAAAGGAAGAACGCATAGCAAAGAACACTAGAAATGGTCAAAGGTAGAAAGCAGAGAAAATAATGCTAGAAATGGACAAAGGAAGAACGCATAGCAAAGAACACTAGACATGGACAAAGGTAAAACGCAAAGCAAAGAACGCAATAAATGGACAAGGGTAGAACGCGAATCAAAGAACACCGAAATGTAGAAAAGAAGAACGCATAGCAAAGAACACTAGAAATGAACAGAGGTAGAAAGCAGAGCAACAAATCCTTGAAATGGACAAAAGTAAAACGCAGAACTAGGAAAGCTATAAATGGACAAAGAAAGGACGCAGAACAAAGAACGCTAGAAATTGACATAAGTAGAACGCAGAGCAAAAAACGCTAGAAATGGACAAAGGTAAAACGCAGAACAAAGAACGCTATAAATGATTAAAGGTAAACGCATAGCAAAGAACTCTAGAATTGGACAAGGGTAGAACGAAGAGCAAAGAACGTTAGAAATGGACAAAGGAAGAACGCATATCAAAGAACGCCAGGAATGGACAAATGTAGAACACAAAGCAAAGAACGCTAGAAATGATCAAAGGAAGAACGCATACCAAAGAACGCTAGTATAATCAAAGGTAGAACGCATACCAAAGAACGCTAGAAATAATCAAAGGTAGAACGCATACCAAATAACGCTAGAAATGATTAAAGGTAGAACGCATACCAAAGAACTCTAGAATTGATCAAAGGTAGAACGCATACCAAAGAACGCTAGAAATGATCAAAGGTAGAACGCATACCAAATAACGCTAGAAATGATTAAAGATAAAACGCATACCAAAGAACGCTAGAATGATCAAAGGTAGAACGCATACGAAAGAACACTAGAAATGGACAAAAGTAGAACGCAGAGCAATGAACGCTAAAAATGTTCAAAGATAGAACGCGTAGCAAAGAACGCTAGAAATGATCAAAGGTAGAACGCATACGAAAGAACGCTAGAAAAGGACAAAGGTAGAACGCAGAGCAAACAACGCTAAAAATGGACAAAGGTAGAACGCATAGCAATGGACGCTAACAATGGACAAATATATAACACAGAGGAAAGAACGCTAGAGATGATCAAAGGTAGAACGCATAGCAATGAACGCTAAAATTGGACAAAGGTAGAACGCATACCAAAGAACGCTAGAAATGGACAAAGGTAGAACACAGGGCAATGAACGCTAGAAGTTGGCAAATGTACAACGCATACTAAAGAACGCTAGAAATTGACAACGGTAGAACGCAGAGCAAACAACACTTGAAATGGACAAAGGTAAAACGCATACCAAAGAACGCTAGAAATGGACAAATGTAGAACTCAGAGAAATGAACGCTAGAAATGGACAAAGTAGAATGTATAGCAATTGACACAGGACATGGACAAAGGGTTGAATGCAGAGCAAAGAACGCTAGAAACGGACAAATGAAGAACAGATACCATAGAACGTTTGAAATGAACAAATATAGAACGTAGAGCAAAGCTCGCTAGAAATGGACAAATGTAGAACCCATAGCAAAAACGTTGGAAATGGACAAATGAAGAATGCAGAACAAAGAACGCAAGACATGGACAAATGAAGACGCTAGAAATGGACAAAGGTAGAACGCAGAGAACAGAACGCTATAAATGATCAAAGGAAGAACGCTTAGCAAAGAATGCTAGAAATGGACAAAGGTAGAACGCAGATTAAACAACACTAGAAATGAACAAAAGTAGAACGCAGAGCAAAGAACGTTAGAAATGGACAAAGGAAGAACTCATAGCAAAGAACGCCAGGAATGGACAAATGTAGAACACAAAGCAAAGAACGCTAGAAATGATCAAAGGTAGACGCATACCAAATAACGCTAGAAAAGATCAAAGGTAGAACGCATACATGTATCAAAGAACGCTAGAAATGATCAAAGGTAAAACGCATACCACATAACACTAGAAATGAACAAAAGTAAAACGCAGAGCACTGAACGCTAAAAATGGACAAAGGTAGAACGCGTAGCAGAAAACGCAAAAAATGGACAAATGTAGAACACAGAGCAAAGAACGCTAGAGATGATCAAAGGTAGAACACATACCAAAGAACGGTAGAAATGATCAAAGGTAGAACGCATACCAAAGAACGCTATCAATGGACAAAGGTAGAACGCAGAGCAAACAACACTAGAAATGGACGAAGGTAGAACGCAGAGCAATGAACGCTTAAAATAGACAAAGATAAAGCGCATAGCAAAGAACGCTAGAAATGGACAAATGTAGAACACAGAGCAAAGAACGCTAGAGATTTACAAAGGTAGAACGCATACCAACGAACGCTAGAAATGGACGAAGGTAGAACGCAGGGCAAACAACACTAGAAATGGACGAAAGTAGAACGCAGAGCAATGAACGCTTAAAATAGACAAAGATAGAGCGCATAGCAAAGAACGCTAGAAATGGACAAATGTAGAATACAGAGCAAAGAACGCTAGAGATTTACAAAGGTAGAACGCATACCAACGAACGCTAGAAATGGACGAAGGTAGAACGCAGAGCAAACAACACTAGAAATGGACAAAAGTTGAACGCAGAGCAATGAACGCTAAAAAAGGACAAAGGTAGAACGCATAGTAAAGGACGCTAGAAATGGACAAATGTAGAACACAGAGGAAAGAACGCTAGAGATGATCAAAGGTAGAACGCATACCAAAGAACGCTAGAAATTGACAATGGTAGAACGCAGAGCAAAGAATACTATAAATCGACAAAGGTAGAACGCATACCAAAGAACGCTAGAAATTGACAAAGATAGAACGCAAAGCAAAGAACGCCAGACATGGACAAATGTAGAACGCATATCAAAGAACGTTATAAATGGACAAATGTAGAATGCATATCAATGAACGCTAGAAATAGACAATGTAGAATGTATAGCAATGGACACAGGACATGGACAAATGATGAAATGCAGAGCAAAGAACGCTAGAAACGGACAAATGATGAACGAATACCAAAGAACGCTTGAAATGGACAAATATAGCACGTTGAGCAAAGCACGCTAGAAATGGACAAATGTAGAACACATAGCAAAAAGGTTGGAAATGGACAAAGGTAGAACGCAAAACAAAGAACGCTAGAAATTGACAAAGATAGAACGCAAAGCAAAGGACGCCAGACATGAACAAATGTAGAACGCATAGCAAAGAACGTTATAAATGGACAAATGTAGAACGCAGAGAACAGAACGCTAGAAATGGACAAAGGTAGAACGTAGAGAAAAGAACACTAGAAATGGACAAAGGTAGAACGCATGGCGAACATAAAGAACGCCAACAAAATATACAAACAGAACGTGAAGAACCTTCACAATGTATATAAGCAGAAAACAAAAAGGTGGCTAGAAAAACCATTCCCAACGTGCATAAGGATAAGTCACAAAGAACGCTTACATAACACACGGTTGATATAGGGAGAAAGTATGACAAACGCACGGTTTTCCCACGCTTTCAACAGGAAAATTGTACGCTTCTACAGACTATGGAGAAATTTCTATGAACAAATCACACCATCTATCGCGTGTTTGGTTAACAAGAGAAACCTATGTATCAGCAGGAAGCAAGTCGGTAATGTCTTTAAACTGATATCGATCCCACTTCTCCTGAAACTGTTGTGTATACTGCACCCGAATGGAAATGATATTATCAATACCAGGCAACAGGATGTTTTACATAAGGACAAATTCTTGTTGGAATTGGATGACGTTCGATTAAGGAAACGTCTTGTTGACAAGACCTTCCTTAACCTCAAACAAACGAGACTTTGCTTTTTTACTAAAATTATTTGAAGTTAAATTTTTGAGATATTGGTACATTTGTATAGGTCGTATTTTTGTGTAAGATTAGGAAACGAAGGCGCTGTTGTGGAAAGAGTGCAAAACGTGTTGTAAGAGTTTGGCAGTTGCTTTAACGCACATATTTCTATTTTATTTATGTATTTATTCACTTTTTTATCACTATTGTTATTACTTTTAAAGGACATCATATTATAATGCAGTAAATGTTAAATACACATTTTATTTGTTGTAGTATTTAATACGAAAGTACAAAATACAGAGAGCTTGTTAGGTAGGGGCTGTCCCAATCACCTGCTCTCCGGATTGGAATCCGTGGTAATTGGTTTTAATTTATTAATATATTATGTATTACAACTGTTCTTAACAAAATTATGATATTATGTCTATATATGTTTACCTTAAGATGATTGATCCCTGTTATGTTTCATATTGTGTAACTATCTACTTGTACGATGTAATTGTGATCGATGACACTATAATAAACAAATTGACTCGACTTGACCATATAAGGCAAAACACTTATAGGACTCAAACTTGGACAAGACAGTAAACAGAAGAAAAATTAAAAAGAAAAACATAAATGCGCATTTGGGAGAGCAATCAACTTGCTGTACGATTATTGTGAAACGATAGGTACATCTACCATGTAATGTTACATATGGGATTTAAGGGCGCCAACTCTCTTTTTACAATTATATGGGAATTAAATCAGTTATAAAAGTACATCATCTGTTATAATAGTCTCTGACGTATATTTAGACTGTTGTCTTAAAGTGCATCATATGTTATAATAGTCTCTGACGTATATTTAGACTGTTGTCTTAAAGTACATCATATGGTATAATAGTCTCTGACGTATATTTAGACTGTTGTCTTAAAGTACATCATATTTTATAATAGTACAATCGACATCAATTTGTGGACAACTCGTACACATTTTACACTTTTGTGTACATACACAAGGTGTTCGCTTCACTTGTCATTTGTCTGATGAAGGTGACAGTGTTCTTACCGTACTAGTCATCGAAACGTTACATAGAAACACATATTGGTTGTGTTACAAGAACCATTTTATAATTCATAATAAACAAGTATTTCATGTTTACCATGCTAGAACAACTCCCAACTACAAGGCTACTGCCAACACGTAACTATACACAGTGGAAATAGCCGAGAAAAGAAATAATATTGAGCTCCAAAATGTTGTAATGACGGCAGCAGATCATGTTCGGTTTCTCCGATGTCGATAAAGCAGAAGACACAGAAGAAACACAACCCCGTGCAATTTTGCAGTATTTTCAACTTTAATCGCGTCCTCCTATACCACACAGTTGGCTGGAGCAGGTCTTTGCCTTCTCCCAACCTGCGCAGGCTAATCAAATCAAGTTCATTCTCCTTAAAAAAGATACATATGTATGCAACATATGTTCGGGGAAAATAGACTGTTTAACTTAATTTAAAGCACAAAACAATTCAAAATTTAAAAATGTCATATTTTAAAAATAAATCACATCTCACTGTTCAAGTTTGCATGCCTGCATGATCAATGGACAGTTTATTTTTCGTAATTTGTTTTCTGCAATAACTCCTCGATCTCTCACATTTTCCGTTCTTATAAGAAGACAACCTGCATCTTTCTTTAGAACTCGGATATTTTGCTGATCTGATTTTTTCCCTCGGATTACGAGTTTTATCATTCATCTTCTGGAAATATATGTTTTGGAGTTGTACATTGCCAGGTAAATACAATCGATATATGCAAGTGTAAACACGCAATCGATTCATTGTCGCTATACGTTATCCGGCTTGGTGGGGGTAATTTATCGACTACCTCTAAACATGACACAAAGTAGTCTAGTTATATGTTTGATTGATGTCGTTAAACGGACAACGTCTGCGCGTGACATTTCAAGACTTGCACATAATATGTTTGTACACGGCATCTTAGACAAACACAGACAAGATCAATCGTGGTTATTCAGACACGTACACATATCACATATAACTACACTTAGCGGTTCAGTGAGAACGGTGGCGCAGACACATTGATATTCAAATTTCAGAGCAACATACTCCTTTTTTGAAAACATAACGTATACCACATGTCGATGATAAGTAGGGGTATATATTATTTCAAACAATTCATTTAGTTCAGTCATGGTCTTCTATAGTATCATGCAGATTTGAAGTGAAAATGAGTTCACTTATCCCAGGCGATTTATGTAACATTCGGCCTATATTTCTTCTCTTGTTATATTGAATGATACACTGTTCAATCTATGTAGTGCCTTCTGATGTAAGAGCCATTGATAACAGGGTCCTACTGTTATTTCCATCTTAACATTGATAATAACACGGCTATACGGTATTGTAACTTGAAATACGGGAACTGGGACGTTCAGCTCTATCCTAGGGACCATTCTAGTAGCAACCGTTGAAGAGATCTTAAGTCATCAAATAATATAATCATCGTTGCCAAATTTTAGGCACTTACGGGAATCAAACCCCGGTCCCAGCGCTTAACAAAATGTAGATTCTTATACTGGCCTAATCATAGTTTTAATAAATGCGACGAGCAGTTAAAACACATCCATATTACTGTACTCGATATCATCGATTACTTACATGAGTAAGATGCACGTGTGAATTGCTACGTTGCCAAGTAATACATTTTCAAATCTCTGCAACAAACGAAACGAAATTTATTTCTACAGTGTATTCGGCTGTATTTGATTATTCTAAATTATAACTATGGCCACATTTGTTATGTTCGCGAAACTAGACTGATATTGGCAGGATCTCAACTGAAGACAAGTTATTCCGGGTGACGGGATTATTTTAATTTAAGGCTGCACATTGATAAGAAGAAATAATGCACATCATTGCTAATGTAATCCTTTCGTATAGCAAACTCGATTATGCACTATTTTCTTTGCTGTTTTTGTATTCAACAGGCTGATATAAGTGTAACCATGAAAACATTTACCAATAAATCTTTAAGACATATAAGAAGTAACCCAAAAAATATAAAAGCAGTGGATAATTTAACGTAGATACCATTTAAATAATAAGCAATTATCCATGTACTCGAACTGTCGTGATAGGACTGTCAAAGGTTTGACAATATTTAACTTTAAAAAAGTCATTTGAAGAATATGGAAAATCCGAAATCGTGACCTGTCCGTCATCTGGTCTTACTTTAGACAACGTCTATTTGTATGTGGCGTGCCAGTCCTGATCAATGTACGGCTGAACATGTCACATTGACATTTCAACGTTAAACATCAATTATCTCATTTTCGCTTGCACGAGTTGCAGAAGGTCGTTTTTTTGTAAAGTGGCAGCATAAGTGGGTCGGGGTTTAATGTTTAAGCTACAGTGGTTTTCACTCGAGCTTTTCTAACGTAACAAGCTAAAATCTTTATTAGATTTGCAGCTTACATTATGTACTTTGTTTTTCTGTCAAGGAATCTGTGAACTTTTAGACGGAGGCGTAGGTCATCACGAAAGTTGATAACGTAACTCTTCTCCACAAATATCGTGGGACTATCTTTTTTGACGGTTATATCTAAAGGATTCGCAGAAATAATCAGCTAATCAGCAAGTGTTTCATACGATCATAATCCCTACCTAAAAAAACTTCCCGGTTACATTCAGTGCCTCTTAAAATTGGTAACTGTTGACATATTTTTCATTCAGGAAATCTATAGATATATAACTTAAGAAAAAAGTCAGAGGGTGTTCACCAACAACTTCACCAGTTTGTCTTGTAAACTTCCGGTTGTCATTAACAGACGCCTGAAGCCCTCTAATATGATATCACACATGCGAAAATGCCCTTTGAAGCCTTTGTCACGTATGTATCTATGACTCTAGACATTTATCACTAGTGTTGAAGTTCGAATATTAAAAGCTATTAGCTCAAACGTTTAGAAATAATATATAGATATTGCTTCCTTGAATGTTTCAAACCGAACGCTACTATATTTACATAACGAATTTTGAATTATTTTTCGTATGCCTATACAAAATAATGTACTGATCATTATTGTTACACTGTAGTTACCGCCAGAATAGTCGGTGTATAATGAATGCCGTTATTTTCGCTGGTCATAATCTTCGCGATTTTACTTTATGGAAAAACGCGGTGACAATTAGTTTCCTAGATTTCAGAAAGATGCTGATCCTCATTAACACTGTGTATGACATTGTCTATGTTACTTGCTAAGGATGAATTCAACAAAACCATTATTCTTTGTAGCCGTCATTGTAATCAGCGATGCTTCTGTCCTTAAAAAGAGACACTTAGCTTGTGTCAAAGTGTCTTACATGTTTGTGTTTCAGTATCGTAAAACAAAAAACAAACTAGTGTAAGATGCTTCACGAAAAACTTATAACTTGTACACTATTTTTGTATATATCCATAGAGGTATGCGGGCAGTTAAATCAATGTCATTTTGACGCTTCTCTCCAGCTTTGAATAACGTGAGACCATTGTCAAAAGCAAACATTTAGGTAACGTTAGATGGTAACAGGAATGTCGTTTGCGGTGAAAAAGACTATCTAAAATGACATTTCACCTAGTCCCGGAGCTATTCGTCAACAATAGCACCGCTTTACATTCTCCATTTTCCCCTTTTTAGTCGGAACAAACACTCAGAATTCCGTGTATTCTAACGAATATCGTTACTTTTGACCATTACACAGTATTTGAAACCAGGAGTAAGGATTAATGCTCTGAACAGCAACAATAAAATATGAAATAACTACACAACATTTGAAAGCATCCTGTAATGGCCTTACATACGTTGCATTGTAAGTGATAAAGAATGGGAAATTTGATCTAAACCAATACACGTGATAGAAACTATACTCACAAAAAACAAACATTAAGCCAAGGAATGCATAAAAGTCGTACGGGCGTACACAAATCACACACAGATACAATTCTGAGAGAGATGTATGCCATTTCTATCGTTCGATATCTGTGATTTACCGAGCGTGTCAGCAAGCTCAGATCGCGTCTATTTTAGATGTCTGCACACTCGTTTGATGTCGCACTTTGGCAGATGTTGCAAGATGCATAACAGCAAAACTGGCAATATCGTGTTAAAACTGTGACTGAAATAAATTGCATATCATCAGAAAGACATTTTTTATTTTTTCGTGTAGACAATTGTCCATTTGGGCATTATTCTTTATCATTCATGCAAATAGCATAAACACGTACCCGGACAAGGTATTGGTAAACTGTTTTTGATTTATAGAATTGACAAGTATAGCCATATATGAACATGCTGAAGATCCCCACTCTCTTAATTTACTTGCTTATTTGTGTTTCGCTGCATGATGCAGTATTTTCAGTCAGTTGCGTTGTTATAATGCCCCCTTACTGCGTCGGGAGTCGGTATATCCTTGTCCTTTGTTAAAGAGAACAGAGAAACAAATCAGAAATCCTTTATCTCCCAGCAAGTGTACCATCTTCAGCAACAAATGTGTGACTCGCTGTAGAATAGAGGGTTTTCTTCAATGTTTTTCACTGCGAGGCCAATAAAAAGATCAAAAGGATTGATCTGCGACCCCCATTGGAATACTTACGACCTGTATTTTCTTTTCTTCCTTTTCCGTTTTCTTTTTAATGACACTATCCACTAGTCCTCATAATACCTTGACTATTGGGAGGACGTTTAATCTCGAGATATCAAACTTTTCAATTTGAAGCAATTCTAATTAAAGAATGTATTACTTCACTCCATTTTACTAATATGCAGCAGTTAGCTACAGCTGTTGTCGTATGTTGAAAACTTTGGTCGTTCTAATTTAACAAAGTCTACAAACGAATACTAAAATGTTGAAAAGCAGAGAGCGCAGAACAACTTCTTATTTTTACAGGCAGGTCGTCGTCTCTTCATTGGCTATTCGACTGGAAACGCACAACGATTCCTTGATATGTTCGGTGATTTCTTAATTTATTTTTCAGCATAGAACACAAAACAACCCATTCATGTCACATGGTGTATCTTCAGTGTTCTTCCAGCATAGAAAGCAGGACAGTTTCTCAATATCGCAAGGGAGTGATAATAGACAGCACATATATGTTTGCACTTTTGCAGCGATAATGTTTTCGTGCTTTAACAAACAAGAGGAAAGAGAAATTTAGAAAGTACTTTGAAAAGTCGTTTTTCATTCTAGGTTAAGTCTCCTTTTATAAGATCGTTGCAAATTAGCCTGCCGGTGCTATGTTTGGAGATAATTTATCAAAGCTAGTTAACATGAGCCCGTACTCTCCCCACCAGTTATTGTAGGTACTTATTAGATTTAATGGTTAAAGTCTGGTCAAAGACAGCAGCAAACAACATCTATATAATTGAAATGTACGAGGTCAAACGACCGAAGAAGGACGACAGCGTCATACTGTATGTACATGTTCAACGTCCGAGTTTGACGTAGGACGAACTTGTTAAAAATTAAAAACTTAAGGAATTAAGCTGTGAGCACATGCATTACTTATCATCAGGACCGTTCACACATTCTTCATTGGTGAAATCCCTATTCACGCATTGTTAAGTTCGCCCTTCACATGTAATTACTATATTTTGTATGCTATATTATTCGACATCATGATAAACTATCCCTAAATTTCGACGGCGAAAAACAAAAAGCAAGTTTGAATATGACAACAATATGCCGATATACAGTATTTGAACTTCGTAAGATATTTTCTTTAAGGGTTCCTTAATAGTTCCAGTAATCATTGACATTCTAAAAGTTGTTACTGTCAGCTCTTGAATGAGTCCGTGTAAAACAGTTAAATTATTTGGTTGCTTGATAAAAATAATCTTAATATTTCGCATAATAATCTGCACTGTAGCTACTGTAAAACAACTAGATGTTTTGTATATATATCCCACTACATGAGCATACGAGACGATTTATGTCGGCCCTTTTGCAAAATCGAGGGTTTTGTTTTGTCATCATCTTCCTAACGTCTTATCATTAACCATAACACCCCCAGACAGTATGTGATTTGTGTGTTTGTTTTTATGGGATTAACATTGCAACAGCTTAGGTCATGCGCCAATGGAGTCGACATATATGTAAAATGTACAAGTACAATGTACAATGTATAAGCATTCAATAGTTTACGCCGTTGTGATAGATCGGTCATATGAATACGGTTTCCACCGATTATGAGGTCATACAATGCCTCTTTGAAGTACTGTACCATCTTACTAAAATATCACATACTAGACATGGTAGCAGGTCGCTCCGCCTGGTGACATATTATGCTGTTTATGGGCTTCAAAGAAGCCACTGAGATCCACCAAACTAAGGATAAAAAAGTAGAAATATCAAAATACGCTACAGATACCTTCCAGAAATATATTTATTCCCACAGTCTCTAATACCCATTAGCCGGTAATGTCAGAGTACACAGCAATTTTTGATTTATCGATGTCATCCTGTTAAAGTCTTTTAATTTGCGTGGTTATGATTTCCGCGGTAACAAAAAATTAACAAAAAAGTATTAAGACTGAACACACAAAAACACAAGGAACATAGGCGACCTCATGAACGTATTGGTTTTACAGGCCACGATACATGATTGTGTACGTAGATTTACCTGTTCTTACATAAACATACTTAATATTACTCAATATCAGGCAATCATACAATCGGATACAGTAGGCGAATGTTTGGAATTGAAAGTAAAAAAAACACGATAAATTTGGTATGAACAAAAATGTTTTTCACGCCGAAATAATCAAAACGAAAGGATTGCTTTTCGTATCATTTGGGTTAGCGTCCTATTACTATCTAATGTCATTTAAGGACGTGCTCCCGTGTGTATAATGTATTCATGCATGAGTGGAATCGTGCTGGAATCTGGATCCGTTGATATATATATAAAGCCTTGCAATAGCGTGGAAGTGATGCCAACTTTAGAGTGCTACTTCACTGACCTACCTCATAGAAGGCACCCAGTATAGCACGAACCAACACAAATATAAACATGTTTGGGATAAACGTCCTTACAACATTTAACTTCAGATGAAGACGGGTGTCTGGGGAATAGAAATTAAAAAGGAAAAGTATGTAGGATAGGAAAAGAAACTTAACAGTTGAAAATAAAGCAGCGGATTTGTTTTGGTTTCCTCTATATCCTCTTAGAAAAAAACACTGAAGGATTAACCTTTCATTTTCTGCTACAAGGGGATTTGCAAAAGTGTTTGATGCTAATATAATGATACTAGGATTCTAACAATGATGTATCACATCTTGCCATGTAGAAACACGGATCAATGGAGTTGTTCTGTACTTCTGTAACATCGTATCACGCAATGGGATATTTTATTGACTGCCTTCAACTTCTTAACAATATTTCCACTGAGGACTAAATAAAAACTGCGGTAAAGAAGGTTCTTATATGTTTTTACCAGTATTATCATGTTAATTAGAGCTATGGATGATTTGTCACGAACGTTCGGCGCCAAGAATTTACTTTAGCGGATATAATTCAATTGCAAAACTATGCATGTGGCATAAATCAAGTTAAGCAAGTGTATTAGTGTGCTTTTTAAATCTTGTAGAATTGATTTGTCTAGTGACAATCAAAATGAGAAACGGAGTTTGGGTCAATAGTAGATCCCGTTGAAGTGTAAGATCGTATTATTTAACTGAACACCAAACGAACAACTCCATAACGACATTGGCAAGCATTAGCTTGCATTTCCTTCACTTGCTTTTATTTTAACAGGCACAATATTCTTAAAAAGAACAAATCAGGCGTCGAAAATCTGCCTGCTATATGACAGAATAAAACCTAATAAAAAATACTCTAATTTCCGTATAAAACATCATCATACTTTACACGAGGAAATACACTCACACACCAACACAAGTTCAATACCTAATGTCATTTGCATTCAATTTTAGATTTTAAACAAACTGGTACTGTTTTTAACAATTTTACGTCAAATGCTACAGCTGTATAAAATACATCATTAATTTTACACCGGATCTGAATCGGCTTCGATTTTTAACAGACTTCGGATGAGATTGAAAACACGCTTTGGAGTCGCTTTAAAACTGATGGACCTTAAATATATCTAAAGCTCAGGACATCGATTTCACACCAACGTATTTGTTTTTCGACACTGTAATTGTGTTCTGTTTATTTTCGAAAGCAAGCAAAGGCGTTGCCATTTTGTCTGAGTATCAATTATATGGTAATGTTTCAATCTATTGTGTTCCAACTGGCGCCAATGCTTTAGCAAATGATTCATTGTTTTGAACTGTTTATGACCAATCTATATAGTGATATCAAACTATAGTAGCACCTTCAACGTCAGTTCTAAATTACCGAGGCAATCTGATTATTTTGTTAAGACATTAAAACAAAACAAAGAACACAATTCGCCAAAAAAAAAGACAAAAGCAGGATTAACAAAAACTCACAAACACAACCTAAGCCACCCATATCGACATACAGAAGATACGTTACTAAAGGAAAACATAATGAAAAAAGGAACAAAATAGGTCTGCGTCAGAAATCGAGCAGTAAACCTTATTAAACAAGCTAAACAGGAGAGATGTGGGAAGTTTTACTTCATGGCAGACTCCAAAGGAACCTTCTAAGAAGGAAGGAGGGGGGGGGGGATCATCTGTTATTCACGCCGTGTTGATTGCTACATTTGACCTTGTAGCTGGTTGATCGTGTTCCGTTTTATTGTTTGGGCGTTGCCGGTAATTCCATGATTGTCAATGATCATTGTGAACAACCTGCATACCCTTCTAGGTATAATTTGACATGTTAAAATGTCTTGTTATTGGAAGGTCTAGATGCTTCTACTTATTGAACAACAATAGTTGGTTATCAAGAGATTAAAACAGATTAGTATTAACAGTAACAGACAATAAGCGTTATAATGTGGTAACCAATCTACCTCCTTAACACGAGACACGAAATTCTACAACAACGTAATACAAATACAAAACGAAGGACAATAATAAGCATTTACTAGTAAACTGCAATGCTGATGTTAAAGCATTTCTCCTTGGATGTCTGGTAATACGATACTTTTGATTCAAGAAATATTTTCTGCTTCAAATGCATTCATAAACCCAACAGTTATTTTCTGTACACAAACTATAAAGAATGAACTCCCTTCCCGTCGGAGGAAGCATTGTAGATGACAATGTCAATTCAACCTATTGTTGTAAACATTTTACAATAACAGCAAGCGTTTTTTTGTTTTGTTTTGTTTTTTAACTTTTTTATTCATTAAGGGATATATACTACAGGACAAAAAACATTAAAGGTAAAAGCGCACCAATAAAGTATCCTTTCTCTCTGATATTAAGGTTTTATACGTAAAGTTCTGCCATAGTATATACGAGAATATTCCAAGTTAAAAAACCCATTTTTTTCGCGATTTAACTGACACAATGTTACCCTTACCCTGAACATTCTCTTCCAAGATAAATGTGTACACACTAGAAACAGATACAGGAATAATTAACAAGAAAAGAGAAATACGAAAATGTTTTATCATTGAAAATGTATGTGATTTTTTTTTATAAAGATCCTAAGTGTTGAATTTGGGACAGCACATCAACGTTTTTCTTACGCAGTAATGAATGAAAATAACCCTCCAATTGTGCTGGGGCTCCACATTAGTCGCCTCTTACGATATACAATGGCATACAACAGGTCTGCGATATCCCCAAGACGTGCAAGGATAACAGGGTGATGTGGAAATCGTTTCAACATTTACAAAATGTACTTATCCCAACATGTTTTGTAATGTCTGGAAAAATAAATTTTGTATTGTTTTAAATGTAAAAAAAAAAAATGCAACTGGATTTAACACAGTGCGTTTTGTATCTTTTATTATTCGATCCTCAGGGCTATATGCTATAATTGGATTGAATTGAACTAGACCAATCAACTTATTTGACATGATAAAACAAATCACTGACGAGCTTTGCGAAGCTTTTGTATAATTAAAGTACACCCGATCCCCAATTTAACGACGGCTATTGTCTGCAACACCTTTAGTGCTGATAGCTTTCAATAAACAGAATTGATGATTTTTTTTTTGTTTTAAATGAGCCGGCACTATGTTCTGAGTAATGAGTGTTTGCTAGATTCGAATACGTACAAAAAGTAATTTACTTAAAAGCACTACAGTGTAGACCATGTAGTTACAGTTTACACTCATACAGTAAGACTGGTTAAGCCAGAGTCATATTAGTGCGTGGGTAGGTTTTATGAAGATTTCTTACTATCTTTGATGACGAGCAACACAATACAATTGATAATGCATCGACCTACTAAATGAGAAATCGAAATTTCGAATCATTTCGCCCCACAATCTTTATTGTCGCTGAGTCTTTGATCAAGACAATCCTCTTCAACGTCCTTCCATTGTTTAGATTACACATCTACATATATGGGTATCACTATGCTCACAAGAACCCTAAAAGGAGCATATTGGTTTCAGCAGAGAGACACTGACTTACAGTTCTCACAACTCGCAAATACTACGGTCATGTGAAGATGGTGTCCACGATGGCCGGAAACCAAATGACTACTTAATAGTGTTATTTTACTGAAACGTCATAACCAGGAAAAAGTAGCATAGCACTCACACTCGTCATTTTATACTGATGTCGGTCAAACCATTTCTTACATGTATCACACCTATATACAGCTGAAGGTTAAGCAGAGAGGAGTGAGAGCCAATATTAACTCATTCACCCCTGAAATTTCGTAACGGACTATTCCAACATTTAAATTGGAAGAGTTCAAATGTGTCTTCAGTGGTAATGAGTTAAGGAATTGTGTTTGCCTTGCCGAGGGATTGAAAACTTAACCTTCTTCTCCTGAGAGAAAGCTTACTGTCAAACTGGTTACGCCACAAACCAAGTGGCTATGTTATCGACTAAAAATTCCATATCAGACTTACCCGAAATAAGAAGACCAGTATACCTTTATAACTATGAAAATAGTGACATGCATGCTGTTTCTGACAAAACAAGTGCACTTGTGATGATCAATACCAAAGATGCACTTCTTTGAATCTCATGATCGATAGCCATTGACGCTATATAACGTTTAAACAAGAATACAATTCCCCTCAACAAAGCTTATTGGAAGCAATATTTAGATGTGTATGCACTCGACTTAAGAAGGCTTACTAGTTCTCCTGAATACACAAACCAAGTCAAAAGATGATTGGCAAAGCTTTTATACGGATTGCAGACGAAAACGCTGCACTTCTATGTGAGGGAACAGACTCACGAGAACCTTATTTTCCGAGGATAGTAACAGTACAGTACTTGTTGAATGAAGGACTCCGTCACTTACAAACATTGGCAGGTCGTGAAAGATTGTGACATCCGTCTGAATGACATGGACATTCGTAATTTCCCAGGAGTCAATTTGATTATCACGCGCCTTTTGTTCGCTACACATGTGATAGATTAACACTTCGTCTCTTACCCATATCGTTAACGGATATTCACAATCAGTCTTGGCGGGATGTTAAATGGTTTCCGTCAGACATAGAAATTTTGTTAAATGAATGTACTGAAGTCAGTTCTGCAATATTCCTCTTCGAAAACGTTTTCATCAAAGTTCCCTTCTGTTGCAATGATATATTATAGACAGACGCCATCATGAGCAAGTTTCATACCAGTCATTATGTATATAACTTTGTTATATTGAAACTAAAATAGCAACATGGTGTAAATGATTCCGTTGAAAGAAACTATTTGGTAAACTAACGCCCTTTCAATTGATCAGGTTACGAAAATGTATTGTATTTTAATGAAAGCTACATTGTTCATAATTACTATTCAGATGATCTAGTGTCCGTTTTCCATGGTTGTTAATTTTGCCTCTTGAAGGAGCTTATGATAGATAGAGCTTCACCAGAAATAGCACAATATCCGGGCTGTCAGGAAGGACAAAAAACTGCATGCATGTTTTATGACATGGTAGATGACAGAGTGATATCAACCGCACACTATACACTGATTCATCACTTTAAATTAACGTAATATTTTGCAAGCAAGTATGAAAAGTTTCATGATTAACGCCCTATTACACGAAGTATCTAAGGGCATTCAATGACATGTGGCCATGTAGGTAGTGTATGTGCGTATTGGTGTTTGTGTGCTCGAGGTAGGGTATGTTGTTTTATTTTGTTTATAGTTGAATTTTACAAAAACAGGTTTTAAGAGATTGTGAACACACGGGACAACTCGTGGTTCATTGAAAATTGAAGCCAATACACAGAGTGTCAAAACGTAAATAAAAAGACTCACCTGTGGTTATAATTGAAATGTTATGATAAAACCTTTGAAGATCGCCCACAGCTGTCGCTTTAACGTGTAACCATATGCTTAAGGGTTCCTAATCAAAAACGCCAAGAGAACCTTAGCTTCTGTCAATATCTTGAAACTAAAATATTCTTAAGGTTGTGTAATATGGTTATAAAACAAAATATCGAGGGCATGAGAATACCTCCGTGGACTACTTTTCAGGAGGTAACAACAAGCTGCAATAAATACACCATTAATAAAGTCATTCGTTCTCCCCATCACGTGATTAGTCGTTTATATACATGTATGTCATCAACCAGTTAATTTTTTGCGATTCTTCTTCGAATTATTGTAAGCGTACTCACTTGAGCATTTTCCAATTTAAAGGCATTATCTACTATTAACATATTAGCACATTGAATAACTGGCGCTATGCGATACAATATTATGTAAAAGAAGACAATACATAGAAACTTCATAAAAGCAAAGCATTATTTAGCGCAATATTCAACGCATCAAAAGCTCTACAATAATAAGGACGAGATAGCGTTAGAAAAATTGATATCAGTCTCTTGCCAAACCTGGAGGAGGTTATGGATTTACAAGAAACAAGTTTTTGTAAGCATGATATACTTATCTGTTGTTTTGTTTTGATATGTCAATTTCACATTTATGAACGCTTTGTTTTAACACAAAACTCACATGGCAAAATAGCTATTTCCACACAATATAAATGGAACAATCACTATTAAGTATAAAGCTTTTTTACGTCCACTCAGAGTTACAAAGATAAAATATCTGATTTAAAGAGGCAACGCTTTTAATCTTAAAATAGACCTTTTCTTTTAAATCGCAAGAACATTTCACAACAGTTGAACATCCGATATACATTTAAATAGCATCCTCGTCACCGATGCTTATTGCACACAACTTATACGGTAGAATGCTATCAAATCCGCTCTGCTATAAATCGTGTGAGCTGGGATCGTTAAAAGCCCAGCCGAATGTAAATAATACAGTAACGTTATTTTCAGTCCATTTTCCGAGAACTTGGCATGTTAATAGACCATTGCTGCACACGTTGCGAGCGTTCGAAATCATAGATCAATTTGTCTTCAGATAAGTAAGGGTTTACAACATATATAGCTTAAGGCTACTTGGTCCATACATTTACATAGAGGTTCTCTGACGAGCAGGTCTCTGACGAGTAGCTGTTGGTTATTTGGTGTATCCAAATTTAGTTTGTTCAGTCTAAAGTTTGGATAAAACAAAAATAATTTAGACGCTGTCATTTGAAAACAAATATTTACCATCTTGGAATCAAAATGATAATCTTAGAATCATACATAACACATACAAATATTCATTCACACAGAAAACTAAATATTGAGAACATTGCACTTAATAACAGAGATACCAACTCTAGATCGATGCTTCATTTAACATTTCAACAAAATGAACATATTCATAGAGAATTAAATACAACACGTATTTAAATAAATCATGAACCTTACAAAGAAAAGAAAAACACCCGATTTTTCTACAAATGTCTCTTACGCATCATTGTTCAACTACAAGTAAAACACTACAGAGAGAGTGCTGTATTTTTGTCGTGCTTACAGTAATCTTCTCTTCATTTCATTCGTTGACCAGACAGGTCAGTTGGTTATAGAAACAGTATAATAATCTGAGGTCTGGTGTTCGATTCGTTTGTCTTCATAAAATGTCTTGCAAGTTATGGCGTTCTTTTAGGAAAACAAATATCGCAGCTATAGTTATTCAGGAATAAATATATGTCAATGCATTATTGCAGTTTTGGCGACGGTACGGGATACTTATACCAAGAATACTATGTTGTTTACAGACGCTTTAAAGCAAAGTAGTTATTTATGTACAGTAAGCATGTCTTTAATGAATGTAGATACTGAACTAACACAGTAGGAATTCAGGTCATGATGACATCAGTTAAACTCATCAACCTTAATTGATTTCGCCTGTGTCAGTCAACATGACGCTTCTATCAAGCATTTCCTATAATTTGTTGCGAATCTACTATAACATGTAACCGGTTGCTATGGTGCAACGGAGGAAACAAACAATTCTATGAAATTGAAGTCTTCACGTACATGTAAATTAAGGGTTTAGGAACGCATCTTATATATTCTTGAATTTATCATTATTTTACTAAACATGATCAGCTAGCACTGATTAGGAGCTTTCGATGGTGCCTAGTAATATTAATTCATTGGTTTTTGCCGCAAGGGTGGAATCTCAACCGCATTGGTATCAACGCCTATGTTTAAAAACATAGTTTAAAATCGCGAAATTTGCATTTTATTGCCTTCCTCTAGACGGTCATTCCAATTGATTGTAGTCATGTTGTGTGATAAGGAATTTAAAAGTATCTCTTACGCTTAAAATTCTTCTCTAAACATTTACAAACGTCGTGAACATACAACACCCATCTGTATACAGCTTATTGTCCTACATTCCAATAGGTTACAGACAGGAAAGCTATTATGTACACATGGTAATGGTCTTAAACCACCTAGGCAACTTAAAGTGGTTTGATTAAAATGTTTTCTTAAAAGTAACCATGTTTTATTTTATTTTGCAGAACTCAACTATGTATATGTCAGTATATCAATCATAAATAAGATATTATCCTACAACGTAAGTGAACACCTAGCCGAAAATCTTTTCAATAATTCATCTTTGTGCATGTACAGACCATGTCTAAAATTGGGCAAAAATAGAACATAAGCAAACGTAAAGAGCTTGTTGCATCAGAAGGTGAATCGAAAGATTGCATGGGCTAATACAAGGATTGTTTGCTAATTGGTTGAACTTTGGAGTTAATTCTTTACATTATTTGAGATCATATGGAGACGGATGCCTAGGGAGGTGTCACAAAAGAAGAGTAGTAAAGTAAAAATGAAAAAAAAGGCGCAATTGTTGCATGCGGGCAGCAGATCAATTTTGGTTTCCTCAATGTTCCTTAACCAAAAGAAGAAATCCCCCCAACTCTTCAGGGTGCCCAACATTGTTCGTTTCTCTACTATGACGTCACATCATGCGATACAGCAAGTCTATTCTTTCCAAACACTTGCACCTAATATGGACAATCTATTACAACATAGTGCATCCTTACATAGGCAACGGTCTTCATATATGTTGATCATTTGTGTGGAGACTTTATTCTGTGTTCAAACCACCTTTTTTGGGATGGTACTATCCGGGTCAATTTTAAAAGAATGCATGTATTAAGAGTCATCGTGTATCACAGCTACGATGTGGTAGTATTGATTTATTGATAAGGAACTCTGGTCGAGATACATACTAATTTTTGAATTAATGAAGAATTATATTATATGATAGTTGATTTTGTGCATATCTACTTCCGTTGTCTGCTATCACAAAAAAGCGTGCAGTAACGGTGTGCTTGTGATGTATTGCGCAGATAACAAACATAAAGATACTGACGAAAACCCCCGATTTTGCCGGGGTTGGGAGAGGCACAGTACATGTATCCCCTCTTTTCACATTCAATGCAATGTATTCAGCTTTTTAAGCAGAAGGTCACTACATCTTTAAATTTTGCAGCTTGCAGGTCGTTTCTACAATCTATTCCAAACTATACTGGTGTAGATATAGAGGAAGCAATGCCTGCATTCACTAATATCCTAGTAAATCCTATAAAAAAAATAATGAAATAGATATGTGCCGTCGTTCCAAAGTTCATTTGTATAAAAAAAACATATATACTATGTATGTTTGGTGTTTTAAGTTATCGCAACAGTGAATTAAGTCCACATAAAGACTGGTGCTCAGGGAACAAAAACTTTAAAAATAATAAATATAGATTGCAAGTTTTGCAACGTCGGCGGTACATCAAAAGGTGCCTGTTCAAAGTCCTGAAATTAAAAGTTCGAAAACTCCCGATTTTACCGGAGTGGGTAGAGGCATATTGTCTCCTCTGATGACATACAATGAAATGTAAATATTATTTCATCAGTTTGACGGGTATGAATTAGTGTAAACTTATATCGCTATGTTATGCGGCGCAAATAGTTGGCGTGATGGTCTGAAATTTGCGCGTGTTACATGTACGTGTCATTCAGGCGACGCAGGTAGAAGTAGGGAGACGTACAATTTGAGTTTGGCGGGTGTAGAATTTAAATGATTATATTTATTTTATATTTTATATACAGATATTGGTAATCAGTGATATGGGGAGTAATCTGGAAATAATTCACAATGGATTAATTTTTTGGTAAATGTAATAAATAAATGCAATTCTTTGTTTGTAGGTGAATACATGATTAATGTCCATAACACGTATTGTTGTGTTTGAAAATAAATTGTTTAATAAATCAGTCGTAGTGCCTCTGTCGCAGTGAGATACATCGCTATATTTTGTGTTGGTTATTTAATAGAGAATCATCTTTTTAAGCAGAAAGTCACTTCGTCTATACATTTTGCAGCTTTTGCCGACCCTTTCTATTTAATGTCAAAATCACGAGAGAAAAAGGTTCAATGGGTAAATCAATCTATTTGGAAAATGTATTCGTTCGTAATTCGTCTAGTGGGGCGAGTTGCAACCAGGGAAAAGGCTATAGACGTTGACGGTCAGACACTGAATTCTGGATTTAATTAACAAATCGTGTGCGATCCTGAACAACTCAGAAGTAACAAGTCCTCCGATGATCTATTATGACGTATGTTGGCGGGTCAATTACAACAAACATGCAATACTTTATTTTTTATTTTTTTCTAAAACATATATTGAATTGGAGATTTCTATCAGGATTTTGAATGATACCCACTCGATCCTCGTCAGTGATATCTTTCATATCTCGTTATGGTTATGCATGTGGTTATTCCCAGGGAAGAATTATTGCACACTTGATCAAAACCAATGTGGATTCCAAAGTTACATGTCGATGCAATGTGTTGGTACACACGTCAACACAATTGGGTGGGTTTATATGTCAATAGATCTTATCACCATATTGAAAGTTACGCCTTGTTGTTGTAGTAAAATTGTCTTCAAAACGTTCAGTACGCTTCCTGTTTGTTTTGCCTGTCTAAAAGCAAGCCGTCTGAAGTAGACTGGCGCTTTAATTACGCTTATTTCAAACTACTATAGATTTTTCGTTTTATTCTGTTGTTTGTTTCGTTGTTTTTAACGTCCTAGCAAAATGCCATTAAAGAACACGCCTCCATGTCTGAAATGTATGCCTGCATGTGCTCTAGATACAGCATGTTTGTGCATTTGCTTCTTTGCGATAGCGCAGTTTTGCTGGCGGCTTTAGAGTGCTTCCTCACTGACATACAATGTCGAAGGCACCCTTAAACTAATAATGTATTTAGTTCCACAGGGGATTAATGGCATTTTTAGAACTTTAGTTTATCTCAGCTTGGGGATGGAACTCATTGCCTTCCTCCCTTGGCGGAATTAAAAATATATAACCAAAGTGAGGTATCGCCAGGCAATGCACTACGAAGCAAGGTACACATCGAAGAAAAGAGTAAATAAGAAAGACGTCATGCAGTGGAATACATTAAGCCTATTCTTTTTCAAACCAGGCACGGGCTAGGTTCCCACATTATGTGACTGTTACAACATGCAGGGATGACGTACAGTCAACGCTATGTGAAGACGGCTGCCAGGAGAAACATGAAGATTTGGTATAAGAGAAATGAATAATTAAGTTACAGTGTTGCAACAATATCAATGTTCGTGTCTAATGTCCCCTTTACCAGAAGGCTCATATCACTTTAACTGTCGTGAGAACGATAAACATTTGAATATGGGATACAATAAAGTCCGACCTACCTGAAGGTTCAATTATTGGTCAAGCATTGCGTATATGCAAAGTGCAGATGTTCCAAAGATCAAGTAATGTAATCTTTAAACTTTGATATAGCATCAAGAAGTTATGAATTAATTAAACCTCACGAATTTTGCTGGTGTACAATATGTTTGCATGTAAAAATCAATTTTATAAATGATTTAATTGATGCGTTTATGGAATAAGTGTGTATGAAAACGAATGTGGTTAAGCACTTGTGATTTTGCTTCATTTATGAATAAGGCATTCAAATACTCTGTCCTCCCTTAAATCTCATTTTGCAGTTGTGATTTCACAAAAAAAGGAAATATTACACCTATCGGTTTCCGTAGTAAAGCGAAATACTGCATACAGTTTCATTACTTCCTGACCAACACGATGCTGAAATAATTTGTTTTGACGTCGTTCATTGTAAAGACATGTTATAAATCATGCGCAAAATGCAAACATATGATAGTAAACAGCAAGCACAGCATGGCTATTTGTTGTTAACAACAAACTGTAACCTCATGTAGTTTAAATGTGGTTTGCACTCGGTTTACAATTATAGTCTTTCCTCGCTTTTATTAAACGTCGTTTTGACAAAGCAGTAAGAAATAAATAGACCAAGATGCTGAAATAATTTGGTATTTTAACCTACTGGCCTTTTCGGACAACCAAGTCCTTATCTTTGGATCGCGTTTATATGCGAATTTCCCGTTGAGTAACACCTTAACACAGTGAGTCTTTGTAACGTTCGATCACGTGTCAACAGAGCGTGTGAAGTGCACGTGACAATAAAACACAACGGGCAGGTTTAGCGCCAATAGATGATTATACGCTTCAGATAACCCCCACAATAACGCTGTACTCTAAAGCAAGCCTGACTTGACACATTGCGTCAATAAAAAATGATATATCAGTTTCAAATCCCTTGGTGAATGTTTGCTCAACAAATGAAGTTTAATACGGGGGCTTCACTATTGGTCTGATTTCGAGCGTTTCTTCCTGTAACGCCCCGTTGATTCGTTATAATATCTTATTTGCCTCCCCGGTTGACAATTTTGATAAGAAATAACAATCACTGTATACTTGACGCGAATCCAATTATCACCTTGTTATGATATTATTTTTGTTATGAAATAAATAGTATTGCAAATAATAGGTTTTTCTACACAGTCTGTAATCATGGATGAATACATATATATTTCAATAAACCTTTAGTGTTACATATATCAAAACACAAAAATATATCGCTGCACTGAAAGTTCACATACTCATTAAAGACGATTACTGTAAGCTATCTTATCGATGATAGGTAAAAAATATACGCTTTAAATAAATAGTTAAAAAATACTTTTAAAGTTTACAAAAATATGCTGTGTTTAATTATCCTTTTGCCAGGTAGTTTAAATACAGTTTTCCTTAGAGCATAAATAAGGCAATATCTCTGACTAAAGTTAATGTAAGTTTCAGGCAGGGGACGTAGATTTTACAACTCTTGTTCAAATGTGAGTTTGCTCTTAATGACGTGCTCCCTGGGGACACGTTACACAGCAATGTTGCCTGTTTTATTACACACTAGTCTCAGGGAATGCCCCAACCGGTTCATGCAGGTATTGCTGTCTTCGTTTGCTTTGTATGGTTTTGTTTTTATTGGTTTAGAGTGTCCTATTAAGAGTTAAGATAATTAAAGCACGGGCCTCCATGTGTATGTACTTACGTGCGCTGGTGGAAGTATGTTGATGTATTTGCCTCCTCGCGAATTGCGCGGATCTGATGATGCCAATTTAGAATTATACCTCGCTGAAATGCAATGCCGAAGGCACCAAGCACAATATTTCAACCCGACATATATAAAACTGCAAACAGGTTTAACAGTTTACCATTGCCCTAAATGTTGATTGTTAATCAGAAAATGTACTATAAAGTACAATTTTTTCAGGACGTTGGCACATGTTTGTCCCGTCCTGGGGACAAAACCCATGGTCTTCCCCTTTTTGAAAGCGTTTAATACCTAAGAAAAAGGTGAGTTGTTGCCGAAAATACACTAGGAAACTACAATGTTGTCCACATCAATGGAAAATGACTGCAACCGACCTGGAAAGAGTTCTGCAAGGGATTTCAGCCTTTTGGAATTTCATTCCGCCAAGCATGTCATATTTTGAAATTTCCAGTTTAACGAATGAGACCACATTTATTAAGGTAATATTTAATCGGTTTTAAATGAAATAGAGATATCCAATGTAAGGCAAATACATCAAAGATTTATCTACAGGAAAACTCTCGTTTACTGCCGATCCATATCACGTTCATTTTTTCTCTCCTTTCTTCTATCTTAAGAATTCCGTTTTACGTCATTAAAATTACGTCAGTATTAAGAGGTTTTAGTGTATTGATTCGCCTTTCCTCAGAACGAGAATACTTGCACAGCATTTATATTTTAAGGTGCAAATGCTTGTCAAAACAAATAATGGGGGCTTTGTTGAACAATCTGTTTGCTTGTGATGAAGAGCAATACACAGTTTAAAATGTATTGGAAGGCCATACTTTCAACTTAAAAAGAGTTTATTAATAAAATTATAATTTATTCTTTCATAGTGAATATGACCCATCCTCGAAGTGCAATAATGTATAGAAAATCGATACACACCATATTATCTACTGTTTCACACTATGGTAAAAAGGCGCTCTCAGATTATGTATGTCTTTGTCCATTTATAGATTATATAACCGATAATGTGATTGAATGGACATATCAGTGGACAGCAATTTAGTTTATAAATTGTTTCCTCAACGAACTTACATCGTAACATACAGGATGCCCGGTGGAGTATTAACCTAATAACCTACTTTTTATTGATGGTTAACATTCCAATAAAAACTACTGATCCTTTTGGTTTACGGTGACATACTGATATAGCTGGTCAGTAATTTAACATGTTATTGGGCTTATACTTCCAGGAAATGATAGAAACCATATAAAATGTGTATAAATCAGTCCATGCTGACGGACAGTGTCCATTATGTTGAATTAAGGATCCCCGTACCACTTCCCAAAACTGTATTTCTGTTTCGGAAAACTGTTTTTTTTCCGACATGACTGTAGCTTTGATAATTTTTTTCTGACAAGAAACCCATACATGTATCTTGCGAGACTTACATGAAATAATGTTGAAAATTTAACAAACAAAACATATTCATCAATAGTGTAATTAATTAAAAATTAACTTGGCCAGACCGGATCCGATCCCCGGACATTACATGTATAGACCTATTACATACCATTATTGTTAATTGTTTCAATTATGGCAAAATTCCTGACAAATGGTGTCATAGCATTATTAATCCCATTTTGAAGGCGGGAAAAGACCCATTAGACCCTCTTAGTTATAGAGGCATCGCACTTATATCTGTTCCGTGTAAAATATATGCTGATATTTTAAATCATCGCTTATCTAAATGGTTAGAAACTAATGATATACTTGCTGATGAACAGAATGGTTTTAGAAAGAATAGAAGCTGTCTAGACCACCAGTATATATTGTACTCTATACTTAATAATAGGAAAAGCAAGAAACAATCTACTTTGGTATGTTTTGTTGATATGAAGAAAGCGTTCGACAGTGTAAACAGAGATCGTTTATGGTGTAAACTAGAATATTTTGGCATAAATGGTTATTTTTTAAATGCAATAAAATCTTTATATTTTAACTATGAATGTAGTGTCAGAGTCAACAAACTTTTAACCCCACCGATTACAGTGCATAATGGCGTAAAACAAGGCTGTAACGCCTCGCCAACATTTTTTTCCATGTATATAAATGATTTAGTAAAGGAAATTAATGATTTGAATTGCGGTATTAAAATTGATGACACCTGTATGATTTCTATGCTTTTGTATGCGGATGATATTGCAAACTAGCCTCATATGCATACAATACTCTCCTTCTCTCGTCCTTCCCCTCCATAGCCCATCCCTTAATTCAATTTTGCATATATCTGTTGTGTGTGTCCCAAAGGGTTGCAACGGGAAGCTGCAGTATTTACAAAAATCTACAGTGCAGTGGGACAGGTATACTGAAGACCAATACTTTTGTAATCATCTGAGCGTTACACACAATTGCAGTTTTGTAGCACTTAGTCTTAAATGTTATACTCTGTACATAAGTATAGTATGTTTGGAGAATACAGCTTTAAAAGTAAGAAAGTGATGTATCAGATATAATAAATATGTACAAAGTTCGTGTGAAATTCTAACTATATTAATATACAGTTTTACCAAAATACGTCTATCTATAGTTGCAGAAAAGCGAAAAGAAGACAAATCGACTGACTAACTGACGGGCAGCTTAGAGCATACCAAGTTGAAAAAGGGGCTACATGACAATATTGATCGTCTAGATCAGTGTACCAGATCAGAAAATCAATTTGTAAGGGGTCCCAACTTAATATCCTCTTATGATCAACCAGATAATGTTCAGGTTGTCAGGGTTTTTGTTTTTTTTCGTAACAGCTATGGTCATTTGAAGACGAACAATGTTTGCATTGTGGAAAACCGAAGCTCTCAGGGAAAACCCACCGACTTGCGGCCAGTATCTGCCGACTGTCAAACGTAGGCCTCGAGCCCGTAACCAAGTGGTGCAGGGCTAATGATCCTAGACGGTCAGGCGCCTAAACCACTTGTCCAACGTAGCCCTCAGTCATCAATATACATTGGACTGTCTTAAGAAACAAAATTGAAGGTTTAAAAATAAAGTAGAAAATGAAACAGATTAGTAAATGCAGTTCTGGTATTTTTTGCAGAACATATATTATTTCATTATCTTTCATGTTAAAAATTGAATTTAGAAATATTGTACAACGTTATGAAAATATCCTGAAATGTATGGATCATTTACAATGTAGAGCATGCAGCAAAACAGTACTTGGCGACAGCATAATATGTTACCGTATACCGTACCGTAGTCATTCTCGTGTATAATATAAATTCTGTTAAAATACAATATATCTGGTCACGGTATGTTAGTCTATGTGTCAGTTGTCAGGCTGTGCGTTTCTGCAACTAACAAAATTATCAACTTTCATCATACTTTAATCAGATTCCAGGGAATGAAGACACGGAATCTTCCCCACTAGGTATCAGTAACGTTTCTCTCGTATGTAATGTTAGAGATCAGAGATTCGCCTTCCAGAAAGTTGTACATACAATGATACAGATACCGTAAGGGATTGTAGTGCAGATTGTCAGCAATATTCAAAGTAATTATATTAGAACATAACGGTTATCACATCATGTCAATTATGGCTAATTGTGGATGACATTTAGCTTTCCTTTCCTTTCTCGATCTTTGGCAGCCATTTGCGTCTAGTGTACGAAAGATTAGAAAATATCGAAGACATCAATTTTAAGGTGACTGAAACAGTGTGTTACCTCTCCTTATCTGGTGTGTGTATGTATTTTTGGATTTAACGACCTAGCAGAAACCGAGGTTATGAACTCTTCTGGCATCAAATAGAGAAAAACAGTGCTAAGACTCTGACTCTAAGTCAAGAGATATACTAAAAGTACAACATGAAAAAAAAAAGAAAAAAACATTTTACGATCTCCAGTGAACATCAAGCGTTTTACATCGAGGAAAAGTGTATATAAACCTTTTATATAAGACTTTGCAGCATCTAGCTTTGGTTTGTTTGTGTTTTACGTCCTATTAACAGCTATGGCCATTTAAGGACGTGCCAGGTTTTGGTGTTGGAGGAAAGCCGGAGTTCCCAGAGAAAAACCACCGACCAACGGCCAGAACCTAGTGAATGCCCCACGTAGGCCCCGAACCCGCGACCTGGTGGTGGAGGGCTAGTGGTAGCAGAATGTCAGACGCCTTAACCACTTGAACATCGCGGTCCCTTAATTTGCATCTAGGAAATCTAGTCACAATGAATTTGTGAGGATTTAAAAAAATAAAATCACTAAAATATGTATAAATGAAACACATATCTAAAATTTGTATAAAAGGGACTGTATGGCTAGTTCGTCCAGAGAGAATCCCATTAGTTCTACTAAAGGCTTAAGGTCGCTTGAAAGAAAAGCCCATGAAGCTACAGGTCACTTGATAAAAAAGTCGAAATCTCACTTTGGCTAAAGGTTATTTAAAGTTATTGAACCTCACGCGGCTAACGGTCACTTCATTATAAAATCCATGTGGCTTAAGGTCACTTGAAAAGTGTATAATACAGGAGCAAACACAACAAAGCTCCTTATAACGCTACAAGTTTACAGGTGCTATCGGAGAGAACATTGCTATCGATCAGTATGGTTACGCTAACAAGCTGTAACTGAGGAACGTGATGATCTGTGGAACGTAAGCTGAGACATAAGATCACGCCATAGGGATACGGTACCAGACAAATGGCCTGGGTACTAAGTGACGTCGACAGGTACCAACGTCAGGGGAAATTTCCACCTCTCGTTTGGAAATACTTCCGTCGTTAGTGCAAAACCTCTGCGAAATTATTAGCTTTTCTTTATACACGTACGCATATTAAAGCAATATGGACACGAAACACTATAACATAGTCATTAATAAGGCCAGGAGTGTTATAATTATTGTACAATTGTACATGGCGTTGCTGCATTTTGATCAAAACGTATTTGTATTCTCAAACAGAAAACGTGTCAATTAATCACTTGCTCTTTATTAGATTGCGCTTATCTCTACATTTTGGTCTCAGAAAAATGGATTTTCGAATCAAAGTCATTAGTTAATTGTTAAAACATAAAACCGTTAAAGTGTAGTTTTATCAACCAACCGACGAAAAGATTTCACACATAAAAAAGGGTGAACAATGAAAATATTTAACTTGTTTAATGAATTCACTATAAATATGTATTAGTGGACATTTTCTCGTGTGGACGCTTAGTGACATTTTAAACCTATCGCTGTGTGGGAAATTTTGGCATAGGCAATAGTGCCGATATCTCTATATTATGATTTTATTATAATTCATATAATCTATAAATAGACACTTTCAAGCTAATTACTCAACGCGAACAAAGCGAACATGCCCACACCGCTAAATATTTCATTACAAAAAAATACAGATTTTGAAACACAATCATTTGTAGTAGGGCTATCTCAATGTTAACTTAAATGTTAATGAGCAGTAATTGGGAATAACTCTCTCAAAAAACCGTTCGAGAAAAAAATGTTTTTAAGAAATATCGATTATTGACCAAAGTTTTTCCCGTGTTCATGTCCACAGCGATGGCTCTAATGTAAGTATCCAAGTTTTCAAAAACAAGGGGAGTGTAACACCTCTAGTTTTCTCACGACGCTTTATCCTATCGCAAACTTTTCTTTGAATTGTCTCTCCAGCACTTTACACTGTGATGGATTAAAACAAGTAACTTCAACTTCTACTTCGCTTGTTACATTATAGTATTTCGTACACCACCTCCCCCTCCCCCAAGTACACCACTACCCTCATTGATCGCCCCC
>NW_018408039.1:211226-245481 GCF_002113885.1 Mizuhopecten yessoensis
CCCTCTGCCCCCCAGTTTTCGCAGCACGCTTTGAACATGAACTGGCTGTAAACTAACTTTTGTTAACATGAGTTTTCTTAGCAAGTGTTTGATTGGTCTGATTGGCAACAAAGCGCACTTACCTAGAGTCTGATTGGTCTGATTGGCAACAAAGCGCACTTACCTAGAGTCTGATTGGTCTGATAGGCAACAAAGCGCACTTACCTAGAGTCTGATTGGTCTGATTGGCAACAAAGCGCACTTACCTAGAGTCTGATTGGACTGATTGGCAACAAAGCGCACTTACCTAGAGTCTGATTGGTCTGATTGGCAACAAAGCGCACTTACCTAGAGTCTGATTGGTCTGATTGGCGATCAGCTGCTCACAGACAATCCGGTACGGCTCCCGCTCAGCAAACATGTCCTCTGTAAGATCCATGGAAACTGTAACAGTCATCCACCCAAAGTCCTACAATGACAAACAAATAAAGAAAATATATCCAATTTACTAAATGAAACCAGCGACAGTTTACAAAAACAAAAAGAAGATTTGTTTCGTCTTAAGAGCGCATCCACAGAATAAGGTCCTGAAAAGCTATACAGTGAATATTTTGCGAAATGACAACAGGTGTGCCGTGAGAGATAAACTTAAGCCACACACATGGGACTGCATTAACATGAATAAACAGAAACAAAGGTTGTAGAAAGAAAGGGTCCAATTAGAATAATAGAAATCCATCCCTGATGTGAGGTATGGATAAGGTTATTCAAACCCAAGGGATAAAATATTGAGCAGGAGACCCGAGTCTTTGCCGAGGGTCTTTTGCCCAATATTTTATCCCGAGGGTTTGAATAACATAACCTTATCCTTACATCATATCAGGGATGGTTTCTATTTCTTGCTTATTACCTAAAAACCCGTAAAAACAACTGCTCTTCTAGTAAAGTTGTAAACTGTCCGCACATTTCTCATTTGCATATAAAGCCCGGATGGCAATTTTTAGTGACGTCAATGACCCTGACTGACCCCAAAATGTCATAAAATGACATCACGAACAATAGCGTGACCCCAAAAAGTCACTATAATTCCCCCGCCAGTCTGCGCGTGTAAGCGATCCAGACCCGTGGGTCGGATATAATTTTCCAGCACCGCCGGAAATGCGGATATCTCGGTCTAGTATGCAAGAAGTATATATCTAAAATACTTCGATGTTCTCTTAGCAGGGAAACACAATAGAAGACCCCCTATTCGGTAGGGGATCCAACGTTAGTCGCTTCGTATGATCATGCAGCGGGAATTAGCAGGTTTATTTGAAGTTTAACGTCCCCGCATATAAGGTGGTACATGTAGGCGTTGCTGGTGGATTTCTTAGTCTCCGATGTTTGCCGTTACTTTTATTGCACCTTATATCTTAAAATATCAGACTCTGAATAACAATGTTTTGTTCTATTTAACGTATATTACTTTGCTTCTCAAATAGAGTGTCTTTAGTGTATTCGTATACAGATATGTTAATTCTAGCGTCTACTACTATCAGATGCTTTGTTATGCCTTTCGCAGCATTTTGGATCTATACTTCTAATTGGACCCATAGTAATGGTTTTCCATTAGCGACAAGGTTCATTTTAATTTAACCAGTACTGCTCCTAATTTTAAAATTCATAACACTAATGGGTTTTAGGCACATACTCTTTGAATCTGCTGATGGTTTTTTACTCCCCGATACTTGCTGTAATATTGATGGCCACAGCTATATCTTTTGAGTAGTGACAATGTTAATAATATACACACTTTACATGACATATCTATCTTTAATCAATACTCCTATTCATTTTGAAAGTCTTAAATGAAGAGGTTTTACGCACCTGTCCCTCTATTTCTACAGCAGTTTAGACAATATGGATTATTTTGGCAAACTATTAGCCCCTAGCATCACCGATGAGACCTAGAAGGGCTTCACACATGTAACATAGTGTAGTTTGTTTTTTGCAGACTGTATCTGTTATCAAATTGTATAGGTACAATTACTGGTATGTGTGTCGAGTTCATCTTTCAGCAGCAGTTTATACCAATTAAGATATCCAACGTGTTGGTCCCTTATATTAATGATGAGCTATAAAATGACGAAACAGCTGTATGATATATTGTAATTCATTGACTTACAACTTAGTGTTTATGAGTTTTGATGTAAATGTTAACATTGCTTGGCTTTATTCATCGACTTTAAATCAGTGTTAATTCGTGTTTTTCCAGTCATTACTTGCCGAGTGCAGTGGGACACAATCAAACGATTCCTCCTCAAGAACCAGCAATGATGATTTACCAGGTAAATAAAAACATATTTTAATTTGCAATATTTGCAGAGGTAATGGTTTTCCTTCTTGAAGAAATGCCCCCGTCTAGACTTCGGCATATTGTAATTTACTGGATCGCGTTATATCAATATTGACGAGCAAATTAGAATGACAAATTATAATGAACACAGGACGCACGTCTGTGACAGAATTCGAGGTTGGTGTACGCTATAATAAAGACTGATTAGAACGGTTCTCAGTTTCCTGGCTTCCGTCATTCGTCTATCGGTGGCAATTATTGGAGTTTGTTGGAGGAAACGTAGCACTTACATTTTGTTGTGTCAGTTTTGACGATAGACATTTCATACTGTTTTGATACAAGATTGATTATAGTCGCTCAACAACAATCGAGATGTACTGCTCTTTTTGTATAAAAACATAGTATCCGCTATTGAGGAAGTTCAAATAAACATGGCTATAATCATCTTCGTGTGGACAGCATGTCGTCGTTTCAAACGCTGGTATCATATACACTGCAAACAATATCCCACTTAAACCCCTACATAATCGGGAGAGAACATGACTACTGTAGTACATGGTAGGTTATTTTAGGGTGCAACTGGTGTAGTCAGGCAATCACTGTTAGTGGAGTTTTTTTCGCGAGTGGAAATGTTCGCGTTGTGGTCCTTTTGAATGGTCGTGGTGTGGATTGCGTTGGGACTAGTCCGATATCTTCATATTCTCTTTATCTATAATCTATATATTCTGTAAAGAAAGTTTCGCGTTTGGATATTTTCTCGTTAATCATCTCATTGCGAAAACCGGAACATTTTCACATCTCAAACATTTCGACGTTTACAGTAAAAGGGTGCCTTTTGGCATTACTATAATTACAATTTTAACTAACTAGCAACGATTTTTCGAAACATTGTATTGACTTTCTTTGGAAGTTTCACGAATTAATTCCTATATTAACTTTTCTAAAATAGAACTTGAAAATATATTTGATTGTATAACATTTCGACAACAACTTATATTTTGGATTTAGCCGTTTGGACACCGAAGATAACCTTGTCTAAATACTAAATTCTACTAAAGATCATATTATTCAATTAGAAACCTTCATGGATTCTGGAAAATAGAAAAGTATCGCACACACAGGTGATTTCACCTTTAAAATTTTGTGATATATACAATATGCTTCGTCCTTCTAGATCTCATCGATGATGTAAGGGGCCGAAACAAGTTCGAAACCCTTATTGGTCTAGGTTACTGTTGAAACAGCGAAAGAGTTGCATAGAAACCCATAATGTATCATTTTCAAAACTTGAAAGAGTACTGGTTCATTGAAAAAAGGTATGTATAGTATGACTAGTGCCTCTACTCGTATGACAATTAACGTAGCCATCATGGTTATTGCAAAGCTCGGGGACTAAACATTAAATCAGCAGTCTACCACCTTGTATCTTGACAGATTTGATTTGGTGTCCTCTATTTTGGGCTACAAAAACGACCAAAATAAATCTGCTCAACCATTGCAATATTTGGGATCTTTATCTTTTTTCCTTCGTCTAACTACCTTTTATTTCCTATAGCCTTGCTTGGCAACACCTCACATTTAGCCTTAATATTGAGCGTTCGCCCAGGTGAGGAAGGCAATGGGTTCTGGCCAAGGGCCGGGACATACCAGAGTCTTTAAAAATGTTAGTTGTTGTTCTCTGCTTAACGTTCAGCATTTAGGGGAATGGCAACATCTGGTTCACTCAATGTGAGTATAATTTGACCGGGCGGAAAGCTGTGCTGGGTGCCTTCAGCATGGTATTTCAGTGAGAGTGCACTATAAAGTCGGCATCAGATCCGCAAGAAGGCAAGCACCCCAACATACCATGTCTCCGGCATACACACACGCAAGCACGCATACACTACACGCATGGAGGCTCGTCCTTAAATGACCCTAGCTGTTGGTATGACGTTAAACGAAACAAAACTAAACCAAACCATCCTCAAATTACTTAACGTATTCATTACAGCAACCAAGTTTCATTTAAATTCTGAATTTTGGAAACGGATTTCAACAACGTTCCAACAAAAGGTTGTGGTATTACTAAATATGGTTGTTCCGAGGTGATTGGTGATAGTGGAAAAGCAAAATATTGTTTTCGAGTAAAAAAACGACAAAATAAAAAAAACCAGAGCTGATCATTTTTTTTCATTATCTTTGACAATGCCATTTAAAATCTGTATTTCAGAAAATAAAAGCCACTCCTCCGGTCAGGGTTCAGATCAATTGTTCCGTCTGTCAGTCAAATTGCATACTTTATAGCCGATTCGGTTGTGGAGCAAGAGCACTTTTGTGCTATCTAAACAAGAAATAGGAAATGTTATGAACATGTCTTGTTATGTTTTTCTTCACGTAAAGAACTCGTAGTAATACCGTTTGAGCCTATCACCAACTGCGCGGAAATGCTCGTTACTGTTCTATCAATTTTAAATAACTGAACACTTCTGTAGTTATGCCACCATTCTATTGCAATAACTGTTTACAGACGGTCATTTTAACTTTTTGACTCCTTTGTACTCTGTGTTAGTCATTCGTGATCTGATTTACATATGTTTGTTGATGTAAATTTTAAGTAAACTCCGACCACACAGGGCAATAACTCTTAAACTCTATCACCCTGGAGCATGAACAGATACATGACAACAAATGTATATAAAACAAACAACAGCAGCTATCAACCTATCACTGCTGACGTTAACCGTAACGAATTGTTTTTAAATTCTTAAAAGATCCTATGTCATTAACGGTATGTCGTTCCATACATTAAATACCAAAGGGACTATTACACAGCTCTGCATATCATACGCAAAAATTATAACATGTAAGTGGTGCTAACATGTCGAGACTCGGAGATGTTTTCAGGAATTGATAAAATAGGTTGAATATTTTATTTACCATCATTAGAACTGAAAATTAGAAGTGTATATGTAGCATTGACGTTTAATGATTACCGGTTCAGATCAACATACACAGAGATCATTGCTGTCATGAAAAACACAGCTAAAAGAAAAATGCAGATGACAGATAAGAATCAAAGATCACAAAGGTAGAAAAGGGTTAAAATTAATGTTTTGTCTCATCGGTGTTCGAAATCAAATACTTCCGATTCTGCAGTGGTCCCACATAACCTGCCTCATAGAAACGATCAAGATGATCAGTGAAGTACAGAGAGGTCAGAGAACGGAACAACCTAACTGTTTATTACGTCAATGAATCACGCTAGAGTATACATTTCTCTGAAAAATATCAGGCTATCTTTGACCCTCATGATATCGACCAATATCCTATTGGAATGGGTGACGTCGTATTGGACCAGCGTTTCAAAAACATGAGTATATTCAACGTTTTTCAAAGCAAGTAAAATGTCCTATTAACATAGCATGTTATAGTATTCGATGTACAAATGCATACAGATGTAGAAACGACAAACCAGCATTGGAAAATGGCGTTTGATTCCAAAAAAAAGTGTTTTAACTGCGCTGTAAGCACACAGAGCTTTGCGCTGGCGGGACCAGTGTGCATAGATCATGCGAAGACATTCTATCTCTCAGCATTGTCGACATTAATGAAAAAATATCGGGGAAAGTGTGATAGTTTGTGGTATCAGGGACGAAGACGTACTGAACAGAGGCGTCAATATCTGTGTACGAGGACAGTTGGTGTTACCGATAAGGGGATGAACGTCTAATAACTATACTCGTGATGGATAGATGGATGGATCGAACAACACGAAAGGTCAAATATGGAGAGTAGGGGTAAGAAACCTCAAATTAGATCCTAGTTCAAATCATATCAAGATGCAGTTTATATACATGTATCTTGCTTGCATAATTTGATTGCTCTATAGATGCTAAACGTTTGGTGGTATCTGAATAATGTTTTGGTTTAATGTCTTTTAACACTGACATACATCTATGAAACTTGAGGCAATGACGCTTCTTTACTGGAATTTCACCATGAATTGACACATGCATAGCCATCATGTCAAAAAGTGCCTATTGACACATGCATAGCCATCATGTCAAAAAGTGCCTGCAAGTTTTTGTATCTGCGGTATTAAGGTCCCACTGTCATAATTGAACTAACAACAGGCACTCCTTGTGAGTATTGAGTTTATCAAATACCTTCAGGTTATAAATATATATTGTGATAAAAATGTTATTTGTGTTCACCATATGTTTAATATAATGAAATGTGCAATTTGGTTACCCACATCTTGATCGGAACAACAATGACGGCAAATAAAAAAATATCGGGGACGGAATAATGACATCACGATACCATGGCGTAAAAGGGCGAAATGACAATCAGACTTTATTCCTGTATTATCTATTTAAAGGGGCATCACGCTGAATTAACTTTTTTTTTTTCAAATACTACATAAACATATCAAGTGAGACTCCATATGGAAAATAACGATCGGATTTGGCTGAAATAGATTCATAAACATGATTAAATCTAAGATAATCATCGGTATTTCTACTTGTCTGACCAACGTTTTGTTCAGGGATTTCCCTCTACTAGCGCATGCGCATTTCACACCATTTCTTTGTAAACAAAATGACTGGCCGTGTGAAGTAAGCCAAAGAAAAATGTTGTACCGTGTCAGCTACGAAACGAAAAGTTGCCAAATAGTCAAACGATAGCGCAAGGACTACGTTACGGAATCATTATTACAGGTGGAAGTATTCAAAGGAGAAAATAACTGCCGTAGCAGTTAGTACGGTAAATGTATTCCTCCAGATAGCCGGTTAAGCTGAAATGGAATCGACAAAAATGCTAGCGCTGTTGATGTTATGAATAAATGTCTAAAACTATTAACCTCGCTACTATCTTTGTCTGAGTTTGAACACAGATGAACTTAGTTTAATATGTCAATAGGCATGTATCGGAGAGAGTTTACTTTGTGTTTCTATAATTATACAGTGGTTTATGCGAAAGGAAAGGATAAGTGACTGGTTAGTTTGATTTTGTCATGAGGCCCTCCAAGGGTTAACTGTTGTGATAGCCACGGCGTATTCTGTCTCTGTCGGTACTCGTGATCGGGGTCAAATGAGATACGTGCGCTTTTAGATTTACATAATTTATTATATTACCGGGTTCAGTAAAATGGTATGATTTAATTATATTGCTAAATTAAACGAATTTTTGTTTGTTTTTACATACAAGATTTAAATTAGAATTAATATGAATACCCGGCTTCCTCTGGCACAACGACGCAATATATAAAAAAATATCTCGTCGTCAGAAACCTACATTACTAAGTGTTAGCGTATGGAGACAGTGAAAGTGGGAAAGAGAGTATACATACATTTTTATGCATGATATAGAAAAAAAAATTGGCCAAAGATATTGAGTTGTACAATGTAATAAAAAAATCACAAACGTTTCTCTTTTTCATACGCGTGTAGTTTGTCATTGCATATATGCACTTTTTACAGAAAGGTTTGTCCCATGGTTGAAGAAAGGTGTTTAGCCCCGTACAGATGTCACATTCCGGTACTAAATTCAATATATGTTTATATATATATACTTTATGTTTATGCCTATTAATATTGTTGACTTTTAATTGTAAATGTATGATGGGAGAAGGATGAGATAAATTGTAAAAACGTTTACCCCATCCCTTGTTCAATTTTATTAGCAGCAAATATGTTTAAAGCTAAATAAATTTAAATTCTGAATATTGGCAAGTGTGCAATTAACTTCTGATGATGAATAACTACTGTTCAATAAGTTTTAATACGGACTTAGAAATCATATTACTTGGTTTCCTAGTGCGGTAAGAAGTTGCCTGACGCCCCTCTCTGGGACCGTTTCATCTCGCCCAGACCGCTCGTGTTTACTGCCTAGTCAGGTGACGTTATCGGCGCTATTTTTAGCAGGGCTTTCCCGAACAATTCAAGTGGTCAAACTGGACATTTGGAACGGACTTTTAATATGGGGATAGCGAGGTAACATAAGTGGAAGTGCATACAATACATACATTCATTAAAAAAAATATGTCTCTTCACGTGATGTCCCTTTAAGTCGCGTAATACATAAGTGCATAACAACCGTAAGGTTTAGCTTAAGAACAGTGCTAGCTTTTTATGTAACAAAAGACAGTCAACGTGTTACGTAACTTTTTATTATTTGGCCTAAAGTCTGGCCGTACTTTGTATCACGATAAAAATATTCATCAGATTTGTAATAAAAGGAAATTTCAATATAAACAAGGTTAAAAACAAGCCCTCTCACGCATCGTCGATACAGTATATTCATTAAATAGTTTGTCACAGACCTTCTAATATTACCTTTTTCAGAGGAAACTGCTCCTCTTGGGAGATAAAAAGTCTAAGCCTGTATGAGATGGTTATATATCTCTTCAGACAATACGAAGGAAGCTTCAGCATGTATATAAAATATAAAAAATGGAACCCGAATTCGGTTTCAAGTTGATAATGAAAAAGAACAGGTATAAAACATTTCGAAACTTTCGTAAAAATTTAAACAGCAGAATATCTTTACAACATTGCAATAGATCATTGGAAACCTAACTTGCAGCACATGCCATGGTCTGCCTACAGAATCTTTACTTATAACAGAAATCGTTTTTATCTCTATGTACAGGAAAACTCCTGATTAGTGTACGGGATCTCTACATATAACAAAACGCGTGTTCTGTTTTCGGAATCCCTCCTCAAAAGTCGTGATGTTTTTAAGGAACCTCCCCTTACAGCAAAACTCGTGATCTGTTTAAGGAATCTCTATTTACAGCAAATCTCTACGTACAGTGAAATCGTGTTGTTAACAGTCATTGTACTTACAGCAAAAGTCGTGATATGTTTACAAAATCTCTACTTACAGCAAAAGTCACCATCTTATATTTTCTGAATATCTACCTACACCAAAACTCGTGATCTGTTTACGGAATCATCACTTGCAGCAAAAGTAACCATCTTATGTTTTTTAGGGAATATCTACTTACAGCAAAAGTCACAGAATGTTTACATTTATAACTTCGCGATTCAGAGTTAAAATCGGATGTCGTCAATTTCTACCGAATAGTCTTATTGCACATGACAGGAAAATTATGGTCACAAAATGCAAACGACAAATTGGACACTGAAGTGCATGCAATACAAATATCATCACATGTGTATTCTAGTCTTGATATCTCTTTCTATTTGAAATTGTCTGGCGTTATGATTGTCCAAAATCCTATTTTTGGTCGTATTGAAAAATATGATAGTTCTGAGTAACATATCAAATATTCATGAATCTTAGCAAGCATTTACTACACGTTACAGCTTTCGCCATTTCAAATACTGTTGTGACAAACATCCCCAACCTTCATGTATTTCAGTCAGTTATTACAGCTTGGCTTCCAGACAATCAAGCCTCTATTGATTAACATAACATCTGTTATTTACCTTTGACATTTGTGTGTGTGAGTTGTCTGTCTATTGTCTACTGTCGGAATCTTCGCCTCCCCACCGATATATGATCAACAAATGCTATATCAGTCTTGTTCAATACATTGACCCTATATGCAATTGTTATATAATGGTTTGTCTGAGACTGAGACATATAAAGGTTGATGAGAGGTAGTACATAGATCATCACATGAAATTTAAAGGGCATTTTGAGTGCAAACATATTGAAAGATTTACATATCTGTGATGTTTTTAATTTTTTATTCAAGTGAATTATAATTAAGATATGTGTTTTTTGTATATTTCGTTCTATTATTGTTCGTATAATTAATTAATTATTCATTATATATTTTATATATTTACTTTTGGTTTTGTTTTGTATTTTTCATTTATTATTCATTATATTTCTTATATTTTAATCTTTTTGTTGTTTATTTGCTTGTATATATTTTAATATCGTTTCTTTTACTTTTGGTTTCGTTTCATATTTTTCATTTATTATTTTTCATATACATGTATATACATTTTTACTTTGTTTTTATTTTGTTTTTATTTTGATTGTTTGTATATTTGCTTGTAGCTGGATTAACTGTGATGTGTATTTAGAAAATAGATAAAAACTTTTTCAGTTACAGCCAAACGATTTTCATTGTATAGAGGTATCTAGAGAATGCAAATTTGGTAAGTGTGACTGTGTCTCCCAAGAATTGTTAAGTAACACATGACCCAATAGAGTTTCCTTTTTGCCTGAGTTCAGATCGTATACATCACTTCGACATCAATATATCGTTTCCTTTATGAACAAATAGTAAAGTGATATCTTGCAATAGATCCTCAAGCAGTGCATATACATGGACTATGAGCAAACTACGACTTTGAAAAGTAAAACATTGATACTTATCGGTGAACACATTTACATTAAGCGTCGATTGGATAACGAGTGAAGATTTTTTCATTAACCAAACAAAGTGTTAAGTGTCTCTACCACGTGTCTTAAATGGTGTCAATCTGGCGTTGCCATCAGTGTCCTTTTGGTGCAAAGTAATCGTTGGGAAACAACTTGAGATGAAAAACATTATGTCGTTTTACAGTCAATTTAACTAGCGAGTTTCAATTTTTGTGTTAAATAATATTGACGTTTTGGTTACTAAAGTAGAATAAAATTGGCTGAGCGTTCATGTTTATTTTATCTTGTACATATTTTGAACATAAACTGTTTTTTACTGTTTTTTTAGGGGGGGGGGGGGTCGGTACAGTTTTAGTCTGTTTTTTTATCACAACAATTTTGCTGTTACATTGTATAATCACACATTTTATGCCCAATTATTAACAGTTTGAACGATGTTTCAGTGTAAAGTAAGTCATTTGTCGCTTTATGCATACTGTTAAATAACATAGGTACATGTAAATATTTCCATTGCACAGAAATGTTGTATACAAGCGCAAATCGCCCAAAAGATCGTGTTAAATAATGGAGCATTTGAGATGAATAAACACATTAAGATCCTTTCAATGGTGACTTAAAGACTTGCAACTATTTAAAGACGCATAAATGTGACATCGTTTGTAGGTGTTTATGAATGTCACACATCAGGCGGTTTATAAACAATACACGGGTGTCAGTTAGTAAACAACTCACGTGTAACACTTCATGAAAACTACACATGTGACCGTTCCGTAAAAAGGCACATGTAGCAGTTCAGGAAACCCGCACATTTGGCAGTGCGTGACAACGTATTTGTGAAAAAGGGAAACAAAACCTCACTTGTGTTGACACACTTTTAAATCACTAAAAAACTTTGTCAGATAAGGCATATTCTACATATGAGTCAATGCAAAAAAAAACCTACCAGGATATTTTTATTTGCTTGCACAACTAAACGTTCGTTTAGTACATATACTTATCAGTGGTTCATGGTCAAAAGGTTATAAATTCATGTCTGAAATATTGCGAATTATTTGTAATCATGGCAACAAGTGAAAGGTGTCTTACAAGCGTTTTGTAACATTTAAAAATTTCCAATTTTTTGGTGAAGAAGAAAATTTATTATGAAACTAGTATCTCTTGTTAAAACCTCTGACATGTCAGTGTCCCTGGTGAGACATTGGAGCTGTACTGACATAGCGCATTCGATATCACATGCCGTCCTAAAATAGCTCTGAATATATTATTGGGTATTAAGATCCTTAAATCTTAGTTTTACTTGTCGTAGGTCCCCTGGGAAACGTAAGAAAATTTGAAAATATCAATATTCTCGGATTTTCTATTTTACATTTTTGAACACGACAACGATATTTAAAAATGAATCTGTTTTGATCGATACTTTCTTTACACTCAATTAATAACATGCTAAATATCTAACGAAATTCCAATGTGTCTATACAAAGATATAAATGGAAGGCTAGTACATCTAATTCCAAGCCAGTTAACAGGTACAACCTCAGAGGTCGTTCTCGTATAAGAGCTTTGTTAGGATGTATCGGTATAATTGCCTCCTAGTGATAGCCCTGATCGGATGTCGACTTTGTAGTGCTATCTCACTGAAATACCATGCCGAAGTACCAAACACAGCGTTCCCACGAGTTACAATGATACCGACAACAGGTGAACCGGATGTTTGCATTACCCTACATACTGAACTTTTAGCAGGTAATTGCCTTCCTCACTTGTGTGAACGTTTAACACTAGTGTAGGAAATAAAGAGAAAACACAAAGATCTCAAATGTGTAGTTGGTGCAGTCGATCTAATTTTGCCATTTGTGTATCCGCAAGTAAAGGGCACAAAAACAAATCTCTAATTCAGCAGGAGTTGCATCTTACAACTTGCAGTTGGTAAAAGCAAGTACATTCTTTGTAAATGCATTAACATTGTGACAATATATTTACTTAATATTATATCATATAATGTGAGAACCATAATCTGGAGAACTATAAAGGGGAAAAAGAGCTTATATCTCAGCACAAAAAACAAAACAAAAATAGTATATATTTTGTTTTAAGTCATTGACCTGCAGGGGTAGATCTATGTTTACAAATGTACATGAAATATCTGCAAAAGAAAATATATAGGTATCGTGAAATATTACAGAGATATCTTTAAATGGGTAAAGGATTTTTCGAACGTAGCAACTGTTGAGGCAAAAGTGACTCGGCTATAAAATTGTAAATGAGTACGTATTCTCAGCGACAACTCAAAATGAAGATGCATGCTTTTAAAGGGTTAACGAATCAGCGTAGAAGGAATATCGCAAAACAATGTTTAACCCTTTATAAAACCGAAATAAAACGGCTGGTCGTCGTACAGTTATTTTTACGTGAATAAGGAGACTACACATAATTCCGCCAAATTGATAAAATTAGCATAGCCCTATTCAAATGGTTTTTTTTATCCATTGTCATCAATCAACATGACGTGTCATGTCTTTCCACAATTTGTGTTAGATGGAAGAGATATAATCTACATTAAAAAGTAAATTTATTACACCGTGCACTTTTTTTCTTAGTGGTGATTCAAGCATGAATCATGAAGTTCTGCAGCAAACAAATCAAATGAGCTGCCAGAGGAAATATCTTACAGAATTAATGAACATAGAACCATTTTGACGAGAGGCTTAACGTATCTATGATGATGACAATTTCATGACAAATATATCCCCAACCGGATGTGGAGTTTAATCAAGATATCTGCCCATCCCTAACATGTCATCATTTCTTTCTCGTTTCTTCATGGAACTTTAAAAAGACATTGCGCCTAACAACCCTCAAAAGGTAGGGGCAATTAGAAATGTCTTTATGTAGGACAATTCAACTACGAGAGATGATAACGATACGTTTTAAATAATTGTATGTCCCCCACTTTGGTCTCCTTGTTTAGAATCCGACTCATTACCTATTACTGGTTATATATATATATAATTTATTTGTTTTACGACAGTTATAAAACAAGTTATTTCAATCTATATCAAACACTCTTGTTGACCCGGATGTAAGCGCACATGAAGCCTGAATGTGGGGGAAACTGGAGCACTCGGAGAAAACAGACGCGATGGGCAGTTGACAGCATACATGTACCTTTCCACGTCCGATCGGGAAATGGAACCTTGGCTGCCTTGGTGAAAGGAAAGTGCGCTACATGGCTACTACAGATTATGGCGAGTTAACTTAATATTTGATACATTCAGAGGAATAAAAAAGTATGAGAGATCAAATGAAATAGAAAATAAAATCTAATTCAGTAAGGGATATCGTTCAATGCAATAGATACATCCTAAATTTATTGAAAACAGAAAGAGATATTTTTATCAAATAAAAAAAAATATGTAAATGAAAAACCGAGATATCTTTTAAAGAAAAGAGACTTACTTCTTAGTGAATTAAATATATTTTTTAAATAAAATAAAGATATCTTAAGATGAACTAAAGATATCCTCTATTGAATGAAAAATATCTTTATATGCAATAAAAGTATCTCAAATAATAATAATAATCATATGAGATATCTTTAAATATCTCTTCATAAAATAGATATATATTCGTGTATGAAATGTTAAATTGGCATGCCTTAAGTGACAGAGCTATCCGATTTTTAACTTCACCTGAAGGCACCATTTTCAGCTAACGTAGCGCCCTCTTGCAACGAAACCAACGCTGACATTGACCTTTTAGTTACACTCTCCGATAAGATATTAAACAGGCAATTACTAAACATTATTCCATAACCCATCCCATGATTGCAATCGCTTACTTACTTATCGACGTATTTGATCTGCTTTCCTTCATTCGTACCAGGCCAAAGTAGTGTATAAGTGGGCTAGATTCAAATGCTGACTCGATAACGTTTAATATATATGCCAAGAACATGGAGGTGTTTCACGTAGTAAGCAAAGATGATTGCACTTTGAACAGTGTTTCTTGCATCGCCTGTCCTGCAACTGAGGGGGCGTGCTGCTTGCTGAATTTCTAGGAAATATCGGCTACAAGTTAAACACCGCTGTCTTAAGAATAACTACATTATTTGCAATGGCAGTACTCAATCTTGACTAGAGTTATCGAAACTGTTGAATGTGACGGGATGGCCAGCCACTCAGACAGCGTAATAGCGACATTACAGTTCCAACATGTTGTTAAGTTGTCCTACTATATTCAACACTAAATTATCGACAGAATTCACCATCTAGGCAGCCATAGTACAATGATCAATTTGACATCCAATTTGTTTTTATTGTTTTCTTTGCTTATTTCAGCAGGTCCTCGTTCAAAGCTATACCAACTTTAAACTCTACAATTGTTTAATTTCGTGGGGCTACATGTAATATTTCAGTCCCGTCTGGAACTATTTAGCGGGAAGTTGTTTTCGCTCAACACCGTTTCGTCAAAACTCCTTAATCATCTGGCTATTTCTGTATAGGAGAGCACAAGACAGCCGTTGAGTCACAGACATGCAAAATTTAAAGGTGATATTTGATTACTTTTCATTAAAGCATGAACATTAGAATGCGATTTGTTTTCATTTAATTCATATATGATTGCTACCATGGCTTAAACACGTTCGGTACACATCAGTACTTTTATGAATTTGAAAATGATTACATATGTGTAAGTATAAAATCTCGTCAGGACAGGATCTGACAGTACAGGAGAATAGGAAATCTTAATTCCAGCTCGTCGATTTTAATCCAAAATTATATTTAACAGCAAATCGTGTCACCTCGACAAGCACGTGTTTCAACACAAGTACAGCTCAAACAACACTGGCAGCTGATACAACCTGATAGGAATCCCGCCAAGTGTTGTTCTGTAGAGCTTTCGTACGAGGTCTATAAATATTGTGTTGGGTAATGTATCTGTTAACATGCCCGATTAGGTTATAAATAACCGCAAGTCATATTACTCCGTGTTTAGTATTCATATCTGAGCCATAAAAAAGGGATTTTATTCCCGATAATGTCTAAAGTGCAAGGGTTCTGTCACTATAACTGTCGAGATTAACCTTGTTTATGCACTATATTATGGGTGTGTAATCGGGGGTGAACTATCCAGCTGTTGAAATCACACTAAAAATACATTAAGTTTGAGTGTTGAAAACGCATCTTGTGCTGCTTTTTTATTGAATTTTTAAGAGAATATTGATAAGATTTTGACGAATAATTGATAACCCTTGGACATTCTCGAGTAGTGACAGGCACAATTTCACCTTGAATTTATTTTTAATGAATATATTTGCAAATGGCTACATGTAATGTCTTATGTAGCTGAATGGAATGCAAACAACATACACCATAGATCGAACGCGCCCTACTTAATCACCTCTTTTTATTATAAGCAACCATTCCGCGAAATAGTCCCCCGTCGTTAAAATCAAATTATGTTTCTCGTTGAAACGTGATGTATCCTTTCTTTGATAGACACCAAAGAGTTCCAGTTCAAGGGGAACAAATAGCATGCTGTTTTTCTGTGGTTATATATACTCGACAAGGCTGAACCGTCGTTAAATTCAAATTACCAACATCGTCAGATGTTTCATAAAAACAACGTGAAGTTTCCGTAATGAATTTGTGATTACGTTTTTTTATTGAACACGAGTGCTCGTAGACTAACACGCTTAGCTTACAACGTCAATCGATTTTGTTTAATAAGCTACACTTATGTCTTCAACAAAAATACTACATCTAAGTGAGTATATGTACGATCCTTTAGTAGTACCGTGTGCAAAAAGAGGGTTAAGGATCTCCTTCATAGGATTTGTCCGCCATGACTAAAGGTTTGATCAATTAAATTTGCAAAGAAAGTCATACTTTATTAAAGAAAAAGTGGTGAAAATATCATCAATAGTGTTTTTAATGTAAAAATGTAACAGGCCAGACCAGGACTCGAACCCAGAACTTTCTATCAGTATGCCGTCGTTCTAACCTAATGAGCCACACAGTGAACGTAAGAACTGTGACCGTACGCAGTGACGGGTCGGACAGGGACAGACAGGGGCGGGGTTGGGCGGACAGGGGCAGACAGGGGAGGGGTTGGGCGGACAGGGGCGGGGCGGACAAGTGGCGAGCAAGGGCGGACATGGGCGGGGATGACAGTGGCATGCAGTCTATAAATTACGGGGGCATTAAAGTATATGTATGTAACGGTGACGATATTTCTACTTTCTGATACAATAAACCATTGAGACGCCGATCAAATAGCATAACAAATCTAAACTGCAGTCTTCATCAAATCTTCTATGTTTACACTGACAATCTATACACTCAAACAGGAATCGTTCTAGTTCCCCGAAATCGATTGATACTGATCACGAAATCTTGCTGTGAACTAACGATTTCCTCTCTATTTGATCTCTATACAATCCAGTCTATCCACGAAACTGATCTCTCAGATTTTGAGATTTTGAGGAAATAATAAAATGGAAGTATTTTGAAGTGAATGAAAAATATTTTGATCACATTTCTTGGGGTGCCACGTACGACTACGTAAGACTAAAACAAACGGAGTAAAGTATCTTGTCCAAAGATACAACAAAGAAAGAGTAGAAAAGTGAGAAACGAGAAAAGACAGAATCCAAGTGTTGCTACGGGAAAAGCAGATCAATGATAGTCTCCTGTACATGTCCTCTTACATGTAGCAGATTACATATAAAACGAAAAAGAAAATAAAACGATTACACAGGAAGTCCCACCTTAGTCGCCTCTAGTATATGATAACATGAGATAGGCTTCAAGCAGGTTTCTCTCCTCCATAGGCTATACAACTTTACTATGCCAATGTTATACCGGAGCGCTGGCTAATTAAAGTTATAGGTGTACATTAGAGGGTGAAGGTGCATTTTGAAATGTTGTTTTATTACCTTTACGGTCAAGGCATGGCGTATCAATATTACAGCTATATGATCCTATCTGTAAATGAGATTATATGTCTGCATACATACATCTATATACTTAACTGAAATATATTTCTAAATGCGTTTATTTGAAGAGTGTTTCTCTATAGGCAATGCCTGTGCTTAATCCTTGTGCACATTTGCGTGTTGCAATAAAATTGATTTGCAATGAAATCTCTTTTAGAACGGACAACACATTTTAAGTTTATTGGAAAGAGCAGACGAGATGTAAAAACGCACGAATCACTCCTGACGACGAAAAAATCGCTCCGTGCTAATATGCGCGTGCAAGCATTCGGGGCCCATGGGTCAGATATATTTTTTTCTAGTACTGCTGTATCTGTCTTGGATGCAAAACAAATGTTTTCCTGCGTTACGAAAGGCAGTCTACTGGCTTCTCACGCCTTAAATCAAGACATATTACCACTTCATAAAGTGTTCGCATCATCAGATGTCATCCTGTATGCGGCTTGACTTATCCCTATTGTCACGTCATCAATTTTGGTGCACAGGTTTAAAAAGGCAACAATGTGTAAACGAAACGTTTTCCTGAAAGAGGAATTGTTCATAAGTTAAAAGTGTAATCGAAGCAAAGTCTATGATTGCTATTTCATATGGAAGGAATTAAAATAAAATAAATCTTCTTTGGATCCTTATTGATCTATACACACTGATAAAACGTATTTATAAACAACTTTGTGATAGTAGGAATAACAAATATTATAAACCATGTGCAGGTTCGAGGTAAGAAAAGATATGCTGTATCTTGATGCTCATGGAGATGCGGCTAATGAGGGCCCCTGAAGAATCGAGGTTGTCTTCTGTGTCATCTACCAGAAGGACATTGAAGAGGCCGACACCGACAGGCTGTTGGTAGGGGTCCCTAATACAACTCTCATAAGATCTTAACTGTTGCGAGGGTTTTAAACCTCTAACAAACAAACTGTTATTATAAATATCAGTCTACTCAGCTGTAATGGAGTACGTGGTTGGGCAGTGCTAGAAATGTTGAATGCTAGCTGTGAGCGCCGAAATGGCAGCACCGGCTGTATGCATCCCAGGGAGTTGAGAAAGATATTGGTTGGTTTGCACACTTTGTAACAGCCAGCAAATAGAGGATAAATTATATTACCTATTGCAATCTCCATCACTTATTGAATTAAAAAACAACATATTTAGGTAAGTACTATATTATTAGACCTCACATTTTAAAGTTTAAAGCTATGTTCATTTATAATAATAATCCTTAATGTATTTGTCCTCCGTGACATGAATTATTTAAATAATATTGATAGGAACATTTGTATTGTAAATTATTGTGTCAATATGTTTCTGTATACTTTGTATTGTAAAGAGAATAATCTGAATTGAATTGAATAACGTTAGTTGTTGTTACAGATACACACACTGTTATTTGTAGTTTATATGGAGGCTGTACAGTGTGACAGTAACTACTTACAGACAACTGTGTGACAGTAACTACTTACAGACAACTGTGTGACAGTAACTACTTACAGACAACTGTGTGACAGTAACTACTTACAGACAACTGTGTGACAGTAACTACTTACAGACAACTGTGTGACAGTAACTACTTACAGACAACTGTGTGACAGTAACTACTTACAGACAACTGTGTGACAGTAACTACTTACAGACAACTGTGTGACAGTAACTACTTACAGACAACTGTGTGACAGTAACTACTTACAGACAACTGTGTGACAGTAACTACTTACAGACAACTGTGTGACAGTAACTACTTACAGACAACTGTGTGACAGTAACTACTTACAGACAACTGTGTGACAGTAACTACTTACAGACAACTGTGTGACAGTAACTACTTACAGACAACTGTGTGACAGTAACTACTTACAGACAACTGTGTGACAGTAACTACTTACAGACAACTGTGTGACAGTAACTACTTACAGACAACTGTGTGACAGTAACTACTTACAGACAACTGTGTGACAGTAACTACTTACAGACAACTGTGTGACAGTAACTACTTACAGACAACTGTGTGACAGTAACTACTTACAGACAACTGTGTGACAGTAACTACTTACAGACAACTGTGTGACAGTAACTACTTACAGACAACTGTGTGACAGTAACTACTTACAGACAACTGTGTGACAGTAACTACTTACAGACAACTGTGTGACAGTAACTACTTACAGACAACTGTGTGACAGTAACTACTTACAGACAACTGTGTGACAGTAACTACTTACAGACAACTGTGTGACAGTAACTACTTACAGACAACTGTGTGACAGTAACTACTTACAGACAACTGTGTGACAGTAACTACTTACAGACAACTGTGTGACAGTAACTACTTACAGACAACTGTGTGACAGTAACTACTTACAGACAACTGTGTGACAGTAACTACTTACAGACAACTGTGTGACAGTAACTACTTACAGACAACTGTGTGACAGTAACTACTTACAGACAACTGTGTGACAGTAACTACTTACAGACAACTGTGTGACAGTAACTACTTACAGACAACTGTGTGACAGTAACTACTTACAGACAACTGTGTGACAGTAACTACTTACAGACAACTGTGTGACAGTAACTACTTACAGACAACTGTGTGACAGTAACTACTTACAGACAACTGTGTGACAGTAACTACTTACAGACAACTGTGTGACAGTAACTACTTACAGACAACTGTGTGACAGTAACTACTTACAGACAACTGTGTGACAGTAACTACTTACAGACAACTGTGTGACAGTAACTACTTACAGACAACTGTGTGACAGTAACTACTTACAGACAACTGTGTGACAGTAACTACTTACAGACAACTGTGTGACAGTAACTACTTACAGACAACTGTGTGACAGTAACTACTTACAGACAACTGTGTGACAGTAACTACTTACAGACAACTGTGTGACAGTAACTACTTACAGACAACTGTGTGACAGTAACTACTTACAGACAACTGTGTGACAGTAACTACTTACAGACAACTGTGTGACAGTAACTACTTACAGACAACTGTGTGACAGTAACTACTTACAGACAACTGTGTGACAGTAACTACTTACAGACAACTGTGTGACAGTAACTACTTACAGACAACTGTGTGACAGTAACTACTTACAGACAACTGTGTGACAGTAACTACTTACAGACAACTGTGTGACAGTAACTACTTACAGACAACTGTGTGACAGTAACTACTTACAGACAACTGTGTGACAGTAACTACTTACAGACAACTGTGTGACAGTAACTACTTACAGACAACTGTGTGACAGTAACTACTTACAGACAACTGTGTGACAGTAACTACTTACAGACAACTGTGTGACAGTAACTACTTACAGACAACTGTGTGACAGTAACTACTTACAGACAACTGTGTGACAGTAACTACTTACAGACAACTGTGTGACAGTAACTACTTACAGACAACTGTGTGACAGTAACTACTTACAGACAACTGTGTGACAGTAACTACTTACAGACAACTGTGTGACAGTAACTACTTACAGACAACTGTGTGACAGTAACTACTTACAGACAACTGTGTGACAGTAACTACTTACAGACAACTGTGTGACAGTAACTACTTACAGACAACTGTGTGACAGTAACTACTTACAGACAACTGTGTGACAGTAACTACTTACAGACAACTGTGTGACAGTAACTACTTACAGACAACTGTGTGACAGTAACTACTTACAGACAACTGTGTGACAGTAACTACTTACAGACAACTGTGTGACAGTAACTACTTACAGACAACTGTGTGACAGTAACTACTTACAGACAACTGTGTGACAGTAACTACTTACAGACAACTGTGTGACAGTAACTACTTACAGACAACTGTGTGACAGTAACTACTTACAGACAACTGTGTGACAGTAACTACTTACAGACAACTGTGTGACAGTAACTACTTACAGACAACTGTGTGACAGTAACTACTTACAGACAACTGTGTGACAGTAACTACTTACAGACAACTGTGTGACAGTAACTACTTACAGACAACTGTGTGACAGTAACTACTTACAGACAACTGTGTGACAGTAACTACTTACAGACAACTGTGTGACAGTAACTACTTACAGACAACTGTGTGACAGTAACTACTTACAGACAACTGTGTGACAGTAACTACTTACAGACAACTGTGTGACAGTAACTACTTACAGACAACTGTGTGACAGTAACTACTTACAGACAACTGTGTGACAGTAACTACTTACAGACAACTGTGTGACAGTAACTACTTACAGACAACTGTGTGACAGTAACTACTTACAGACAACTGTGTGACAGTAACTACTTACAGACAACTGTGTGACAGTAACTACTTACAGACAACTGTGTGACAGTAACTACTTACAGACAACTGTGTGACAGTAACTACTTACAGACAACTGTGTGACAGTAACTACTTACAGACAACTGTGTGACAGTAACTACTTACAGACAACTGTGTGACAGTAACTACTTACAGACAACTGTGTGACAGTAACTACTTACAGACAACTGTGTGACAGTAACTACTTACAGACAACTGTGTGACAGTAACTACTTACAGACAACTGTGTGACAGTAACTACTTACAGACAACTGTGTGACAGTAACTACTTACAGACAACTGTGTGACAGTAACTACTTACAGACAACTGTGTGACAGTAACTACTTACAGACAACTGTGTGACAGTAACTACTTACAGACAACTGTGTGACAGTAACTACTTACAGACAACTGTGTGACAGTAACTACTTACAGACAACTGTGTGACAGTAACTACTTACAGACAACTGTGTGACAGTAACTACTTACAGACAACTGTGTGACAGTAACTACTTACAGACAACTGTGTGACAGTAACTACTTACAGACAACTGTGTGACAGTAACTACTTACAGACAACTGTGTGACAGTAACTACTTACAGACAACTGTGTGACAGTAACTACTTACAGACAACTGTGTGACAGTAACTACTTACAGACAACGGTGTGACAGTAACTACTTATAGACAACAGTGTGACAGTAACTACTTACAGACAACTGTGTGACAGTAACTCTCTTACTTACAGACAACAGTGTGACAGTAACTACTTACAGACAACGGTGTGACAGTAACTACTTACAGACAACTGTGTGACTACCCCAACGGAAAATTGTTCTGAAAAACGTAATTCAAAATGTCCCTCGGTACTCTAACAGATGCTAATTTAAAAGAAGTATTTTATTCATTTTGAAATATTTTTCGTAATTTTCTTAGAATTAAAACACAATTCATAAGATATTACAGCGTTGTTTTATCTTTTAATTTGATGCGGGACACACCGCATGACGTCAGCTATTCTTTTGTTGCTGTTCTAGTTAATGACCTGACCTTGCCAAAATCAACGGGGAATTTTTAACTGTTGAAAAAACATTAATCCTGATTATATTTTTATACGAATACCAATAATGAAGCAATACATTGTATGTGTCGCAGTCATACCAGAATCTCTGCCATATCTATGCAGTTTATTCCTAATATATTAATACATTGTCCACGAGACCTTCGTGCACTGATGAAACATCAAAGTGGAAAACAACATTGCCCTTGCGTACAGCCAGCATGTGATCATTGGTATTCGTTTAATGCATGACACACAAAAAATTGGTTCGATGAAACGGATTCTTCGGTCTGTTACGCGAGAGATGGACTATTGTAGAAGAATGAGATTGATTGCCGTCCAACCGCGATGGCCCTTCGATCACTACGCAGCATAGCAATGCCCCGAACAAACGGGAATGGTTTCCAAGGCACTTTCCTGTTACAAAGGCCATGCCCCTTTTCACGATACGGAATGAAAATATATTGAGGAAAATATGTCTAATGAAGAAAGGTCGACAGTTCTTCGATAAGACTTTGTTGTTAGTGTGCTCCTTCAACTGAAGTGGCCCCTGGGGCACTGCGAGGCCGCTACTTTTGTGTCTTACAAAGACAAGATAATTAGCTTCAAATACACAATTGTTTCGAATGTCTCGCGGGTAGGGCAATTGACCAACCATTGTGAGGTTATATCGGTGCTTATAAAACACGGACAATGCTCTATGAAAATTTTCTGAATTATTTCCGTCTTGGTGAAAATGTCCTCATATTGGAAAATAAGTGGCTTAATCGTTTCCGCCAAAAAGGAATCGACCTCAGGCATTACATTCTATGAATATAAGAGTCTTAATATTATTGAAGAATCGGACTATTTCATTTCCGGGAAGGTGTTTATAAGGCAATATGATTAGTTAACATTAAAACTTATCGAAATGCGTCTTTGTTACTGTTGACAGCTCGAAATGAGTATTGACTACAATTGTCATATGCACGCAGTTAAATTCAAGCATATGCAATTAATCAGTAACTGAATGAATAAATATACAACATTTGATATAGCGCACTATCTAGCTAGAATAGGCAACTCTAAAGCGCTTTACAGTACATAGATATCCCATTGATACAATTAACACAATTAATATATACATTTAATAATACATGCAGAATCTACCCTATAGGGTGCTAACTATATATAGCTACTAGCCCTATGCCACCCGGCTAATATATCCCGATGTGTGTATACCTGCGTGTGTGCTAGATATGTATTGTGTAAATTAAACGATATGATATTGGGACGACGAAATATGTATTTACTCTAAGTATCGACGTCTTGATGGAACATTTATCAACAGCATTGTTCAGTGTGAATCAGGAGTGTTCTGTCGGATCATCTGTATGCTTGATCTGCTACTCCCATTACAACAAGAAAAAAATGAAATAAATCATCTTTTTATTCCTATTGATCTATACAAACTGATAAAACGTATTTATAAACAACTTTATGATAGTAGAGATAACAAATGAATTGCAACTTTCAGATATTTGTAATTGTACACCCTGTGCACCCTTGGGAAAGAAAACACACATGGTGTATTCCGTGGTTGCCAAGTGGTTAAGGGATCTGACATTCTGCTACCACTAGCCTTCCACCACTGGGTCGCGGGTTCGAGACATACGTGGGGCAATTGCCAGGTACTGGCCGTAGGTCAACCCAAACCAATTCCATTAGGCTGTATGTTCCCCAGGGAGTCGATAAAGAAATTGGTTGGTTGCAAAGGCCCTTTAACTACGGATAATAATTTTTGAACCGCTTTGAGACGACCAACGAATTATGTTGTGATAAAGCGGTATATAAGAACCTCATATAATAATAACTTTCATTGTCATTATACGAATAATAGCGAACTTTTTATTTTGATTTTGTTTTAAACATGTTTATTGCACCCAAAATTTGGCAAAGGGTTAGGCACAAGTTATTCCATCAACGCTCCTTACACAATACATATTCAAGACCACACACTTGTGTTTTTCTAACGAATCAGAAAGCACGAGTTTATTGCGCGGACGAATATTTATGTTCGTGCAATAAATGAGTGCTTTCTGATTCGTTAGAAAAACACAAGTGTGTGGTCTTGCTTTTATCACATACCTTCCGTATTTGTTAGAGATCGATACAAAGATTTTATAAACTTTGATATGTTTTGCAAATACCGGGAACTTTTTAATTCGACATGTCAAGGGGGTTCCCATAAAAAGTAGTTCCGGCTAGTAGGTAAATACAACATTCCGTATTGCACATGTGTAATACAGAACGTTGTATTTCATGGTCTGAAAATTCCTTGTATTACTTTAACAAGGTTCAACAGGTATGTGATAAATATTGATATACGTGATAGCATCTAGGAAGACATGCAACGTATTGTATATCTTTTACAAGATTGACATTTTACTTAAAGTCTTTTATTGAATTAGATTATGTATAGGGTATTTTCGTATTGGTATCAATGGAAATATTTTTTGAGCAAATGATAGTTCGTGAAAGTCACAAATCCCCTGTTTCACGAACGTTCCATAACTTAAAGTTTTTCTTAGATCAAGATTTTCAAGCAATTCCTGAGTTTTTAACAGATTTCTTACCCTAAAAATTACCCTAAACTGTAATAAAATAAAATCTATGGAAAACCTTCAGTTTGTGACACTGGGTATCTCAAAAGCACATATAGTGTAAAGGATTTCCCCCTTACTATAATAAAACAAACTGTTTTTTTAGTATTCGCGCGTCCATATACGGACCAACAAGATAAGTAATATAGATCAAACAAGTTGATACATTTAAAAACGTTTTTCATAATTGTTATTAAATAAATAACGTTTATTTATTTTTCAAATTAAATAGGAAGCAACGCATCCGACACAGTGTTATGGTCAATAACATTCCAGATTCTTCACCGTGCATAAGTGGTAAATGAAATCGATTTTCCCGATAACGTTACCCGACAGAGCTGCGACATTAATTTCTAGAAGTAAGCGAGATAACTCGAACATATCTGTAAGAAAGCTACACCACAAAACATTGCCAACATTGCCAGCCAGATTTGTGTGTTCCACGGGAACATGAGAAGTCGGTAATACAGTACTAGGAATGTTTGAACCTATCCTTAAGTACAGACTAATATTAGCGTGTTTTAGGTTAAGGAAACACAATTGTAAAAAATCCCTGATGATGGCGTTTTCAACCAAATTTAACACATCTAATATGACTTATCAGGATACATAAAGGAACAAACCAACATACTATGACGAATTATCTACTCTCTGTGGTATGTGTCTGTTACAAGGTATGGTACCTATCTATATTCCTTCTCAATGAATTTTTCTTTCATATTTTCGCTTTTGAACTTTGTTCTGATCCACAATATAATGTACACCTGTTCCATCGTATTCTGTAAATTATCTTTAGGCAGAAATAAAATCAGTTCTTATTTTCAGAACTTACCTTTTGATTTTTCTCGCTCATATTTTTAAATGGTACTACATTTGTATATCACAGTAAACAATAGCACACAGGTATGAGTCTTTACCTATGATCCGATTTCAAAATTTCAGTTTGAATCTGCATGTTCATTGTGATAAATTGCAATTGGATTTGGCAACAGTTTATAAAACATTCATGAGACCGTTTCTCTGCCTGTAGCAATGTGACAATTCAACATTGTACTTAGCTTACCTATTATCGACGGAACACATTTTCTTTTCAAAAATTATATTCGATCCTTATTTATACAATCACAACAAAATTGTTGTCAAAGAAAGACAAGTAGAACTCATATATATACATCACTGTAAGGCTCATGGTTAAGATATTTACATTAATATACACTATGATTACATTTTTATAAATAACTTATGTTACTTTAAGACTGTTACCCATTACTGTCGCTCAATCGAAAGTATCATACCTTACAAGGGCGAGCTATCGTGTTGCTTCGGGTCCGCTTCGGGTCGTTCTGAGCGATCAGTAGCGGGAGCGCTCAGTTATATTAGTATTAGGTGTTTTATTGTTCTATGCGTAGTTAATTTGCATTTACTGTTACATTGATACTGCTTTGTATATTAGTATAAGACGTACATGATCACAAGCAGTGGTTGCTCGGACATGTGCAATGTTGCAGAACAAGTTTGACTGATCTTTATAATTTGCATCTATATATGCTAGAATATTGATACACCCCAGTTGGGGTAGGTATACTCCAACTCACGGACTCTCCAGTGTGACTGGTACGGACCATAGGGGAAACGTCACATTTGAAGGATCCTCGTCCCAGCCAGAGCAAAACACTTAAGATTTCCACTGTCGTTTTTCAGTGTTAGAGTCACATGCCCCTGCTTACCATGTCGACAATGTTGTTATCTTCCCTTGAATTGATTTCGTTTGAATAACGTTTCGACTACAGAGTTGTGTCCCTTGCATTGAAAATCTTCAATTGCGAAAGTGTGGGTAAAAAAAGCTGTCGTAACGATGTAAACAACGTCGTGGCAGTGGTGGCCGACATGCAAACCCGACGTAAACTCGGCCGTTTTAAATGTTAACTAAACGCATTAACTGACAATAATAACAACAACGATGTCCAATATCAACTGCTAGACCACGACTATGCGACGAAACAAAGTGACACTCGTTCACACATTGAAGAGACGCTGGCTACTGAGGCCTAGCTTACTTGCAATTTTACTGATGAGCCGACACCGACGTCCGATGAGGATCCCTCCAGTACTAGCGATCACGAATACTTTTTAACCTGGTCGCAGGGTAGACGAGTGGCTGAACTCGCGATGTTATCTGAATACCTGGGCCAGACAGGTTGTACATTGTAAGGAATGCGGTACTAGGCTACGGTTGTGCAATACCCGACAGGAAATATATGTTGGCCTGGGAAGTAGTTTATACATCACAATAGTCAGGATTATATTCTATATTTGTCATTACATGTATATACCCAATAGGCCTATATTTCAAGTTCATTTTTTATATTACATACAACAGTGTTATTTTTACAATGTGATATTTTTATACCACAATATCGTATGTTGTTATTTGTACATAATGTAAAAGTTTATTATTGTTGTATAGTGTGATATTTGTTAAACCACAATATATAGGTTGTTATCTGTATATAATGATAAAGTTTTATTATTGCTATTTTTTATATCACAATATGGTATGTTGTTATCTGTACATAATGTGAAAGTTTATTATTGTTTTGTTCAGAATGTAAAAGTTTATTTTTGTTGTATATAGCGTGATGTTTTCATATCACAACATGGTATATATGTTATTTGCTTATTATGTAGAAATTTATAATTGTTCTGTAAAGTATGTGAAACTTTGTTATTGTTGTTCATTGTGACATTTTTGCTATGACACAGTAAAGTACATTGTTTGTTATAATGTTATTCATACACAATGTGCAGTTTTGTTTTATATTGGCTATTTGAAGTAATTGTAATGGTTGGTAATGCCTACTGTATTATATTCGTATATAAAAAGTACTATATTGTACGTTGCAAATTGTATATATGACTTTTTAGGGCCCCGTATCGGAGATACGGGTGCCCTATGTCTGTCTGTCTGTCCGTCCACAAATTCTGTTCCTGGTTGATAACTTTGGTATTTATTGACTGATGTACATGAAACTTGATCAAGATGTTTAGTTCACAAAAATACACATTGAGGTAAAAAATTAAGGTCGAAGGTCAAGGTCATTAGGTTCAAAGGTCAAGGTCAAATTTTACATATTTTCACTGATGAACATTTTGTTATGACATCATGAAGCAAGGTTGATCAGAATTAAACAAGGAGTCAACTGACCAAAGGTCAAGGTAATCGGGTCAGGGGTCAAGGTCAATTTTTGAAGCTTTTCACAGGTGAACATTTCGCTATGACATTATGAAGCAAAATTGTTAGGAATTAAACAAAGAGACACACTGAGGTAAAAAGTCGACGTCAAAGGTCAAGGTCATTAGATTCAAAGGTCAAGGTCAAATTTGCATCTTTTCACTGATGAACATTTTGTTATGACATCATGAAGCAAGGTTGATCAGAATTAAACAAGGAGTCAACTGACCAAAGGTCAAGGTAATCGGGTCAGGGGTCAAGGTCAAATTTTGTAGCTTTTCACTGGTGAACATTTCGCTATGACATTATAAAGCAAAGTTGCTCGGAATTAAGCAAAGAGACACACTGAGGTAAAAAGTCAAGGTCATTAGATTCAAATGTCAAGGTCAAATTTGCATCTTTTCACTGATAAACATTTTGTTATGACATGATGAAGCAATGTTGTTCAGAACTTAAAACAGAGTCAACTGACCTTAGGTCCAGGTTGCGGGGTCAAAGGTCAAGGTTAAATTTTATACCTTTTCCCTGATGAACATTTTGTTATGACATTATGAAGCAATGTTGTTCAGAACTTAACACAGAGTCAACTGACCTTAGGTCCAGGTTACGGGTCCAAAGGGTCAAGGTCAAGTTTTGTATTTTTCACTGATGAACATTTTGTTATGATATCAAGAAGCAAAGTTGGTCAGAATTAAAGAATTTGTCAACTGACCAAAGTTCAGGGTCACTAGGTTAATGGTCAAGGTCATTTGGGTCCAAAGGTTAAAGACAAAGTGGATCTCTGACTTCGACCCTGGCTCTTGATGTAGGAGGTACATAAGGTGAAATAAAACAAATCAAAGCTAACAAATGAGTATTGCACCGGTATTTACATTTCTGTTAGCCCAGCAAATATGGAATGGGAAGGAAACAAGACTCACATCATAGAACATGTAAAATGTATATTTTGCTTCCTTGCAATACTTTTTGAAGTCCAAATGTCAAACGTCAAGCTCAGCTATATGGGCAGATTGCTCCTTGATGATTATGGGGGATATATTGCCACAAGACGGGGCCCTTACTGACCTGTCAGTGTTCTAGTTGGGATTTATAATTATCATTGCTACAAATGTAAGAGTTGGCTCTCTTTTTTGTTTAGTTTTTTTTTTATCTTTATATTTTTTTGTATAATAAGTAGGTCCGCAAGATATCTATTTTTGTCACCTATATTTTCTTTTCGTTGTCCTTAACGTGTTGCATTGGCACTCGAAATTTTATTGATTCATGTAACGGGCATTTTTGTTTGTTTTAGTATTATTGTTAGAAAATTACTCAGTTTTTTGTGTTTTGTTCATCAATATTGACATTGTTATGATTTTTTATGTGTTTTATTTCCAATAAACCATTGTTGCATCAAATAACATGTATTTTGTTTCATTTTGTTCCAATGAAAAACAAAATCGAAAAAAAATCGAAATTTCATAATATCCCCAAAATATTGTTCAGAAATGATTTGGTTATGCAATAGCAATATAGCGATGCGCATAGAAAAAAAACACCAATGCCTCATTACAATTTTAGGTGCAGGGACGGGGATCCTTAAGCGATGTAAGGGCGGTAACTCTATCAGTCTTGGCAGAAGTTTCCGCATTGCTCCCAGTTCTTACCACTTTGAGCTGTTCCTGTGGTATAGAGCGACGAAATAGACACACACACACATATTCTACAAAGCCTCTATATGGCACTACCTATATTTTTGTCTATGAACCATACCCCGGTGTAAAGGTATTCAGAAAATTCAAATAAGTTTTCAAGTGTCCAAACTCGGATCTTCTTTACTCACATATTTTTTGAAATCCACATTGCTTTTTAAATTTCTAGGTGTGGATTTTCTGCCATTCGTCCCATATTTCAAGTCAAAGATCATTTTTAACATTTACATGAACACTGAAGACGTTACATGACCGCTTGAACACGTGAAGGAGCTAGGGGTGTCAAGGACCTACAAATCCCGGTATGGGTGAGGTTGAGGTTAGTACTAAACGTCTCATAATGGAGTAGAGGATCAGAACATAAACTTTTCTTAACATGAGTGATCAAATTGTACGTAAACATCTCGATTAGAAAACGATAGGATCAATAACCGATAACCCGTCAGTTCCATGGTACGGCTAATAACTGAATCGGATCTCTGGGAAGTTTACAAAACAAAATCCGGTTAATCATATGAATACCTTTACATAGATCAAGCCGCTATATTAATACCATTTACCCGGAGGGCACTACTATATTTAGAACATTTTACATTGTTGTGTTAATCTACACGAGACACTTTTCATACTTCACAATGTCGTTTTAAAATAGTCCATTCACGTACGAAAGGAAATGCCTATAATAAGATAAGGCTTCTTATGTTTATAGATGAAATCTTTTCATTCATAATAAACAGAACGATTCCGCAGATTCTTCTATAGATTTCCCTTGCATACCAGACCGGGACACTACGAATACCCACCGGCCTGGCCCTGTTATTTTCCACGTGCAGGTTATCGCGTGGTCCTTCAATGTATTTCTTATTAAACAGAGTATTTAAATTATCATTTGTTAACGTCGCGTATGCTCTCTTCGATAAACTTCAATATTAACTAAGACATATGATGCTTGTACATGCACATGTGGCAAAATTGATCGTCTTCGTGGAACCATATGTCAAGTGTTAGGTTCCATTAGCCTCACGCACAAATTCATCCGCTGTGCTAAACTAGCTGTGGAATTCTCATCCTCGATGCTCCAGGGGTTACGCTCGCTTATGCCCTCTGTGTCCCTGTAATATGTTATGACGAAATTGAAGGCTCAGTGTGCGCCACCTTATGGAATACAGGAAGAAGACTAGTTTGATCCTCTGATGTACATCCAAATAATCTCGCGGCCGCGGAGCAGTAAAATTGTATGTCTTTTAAATCGCGTGACGGTCCCCTGTAATATTCAAAGGACAGGTACACGTAATATCCTAGTCATTTGGTCAGGTTTTGTTTCCTGAGACCAATTTAAAAGTTAGTTACGTGCCTTCAATTTTCCTATGACATCTTCAAGGAACCAGATAGCAGAAGCGAGCGTAACCCAAGGAGTATCGATGATTTGGAATAACCACATCGACATGTCAATTGCTAGATTATAGCTGTGCGAATTGCTAGTTGTTTATGATCAATTCTTAATTGCTATTTGTGAGTTGCCAATGCCTTTTGCTGATAAAATTTTTTCCAACGAAAGCAAATGACAGGTAACGCACGATACTCTACAACCCGCGACTCTGTGGTGTACGGCTAGTGACGGTCAGACGCCTTTTCAAGTCGCCAACCGCGGCCCCTAAAATCATTAGGGTTACAAAATATTAAGCAAATAACTTCTTGTTAAAAACAACTGACTATCAATGAAAAGACCAATCATTTTTTTTCAAATTAAAGAAAAATTGTAAAGTAAACTGATGGTCATTCAACGGGATGTTCCTCAAAACTTTGGATACATGTAGCATGTATGCGTGTTACGCTTTGAGACCTTTTGAAGCATCCTCCTAAAAAAACTCTCATGATCTGGAAACAGTATCACTCTAGCTGCCATAACCACAGGTGCCAAGGGAGATAATTCCGAAAGGAATGGTAGGTATAGGTCAAGTCAAGTCAAGTCAATTTTGTTTATTATAGTGGCATATATCCCAATTACATCATACACGCATACGGTTACACAGTATAAAAACATATCGTTACATAGCAGAGATCAGTAATCTTTATGTTGAAATGTATAGACATAACATCACAATTCTGTTAAGAACAGTTGTAATAACTATCACAGGTTCCAATCCAGAGAGAAGGTGATTGGGACAGCCCGTACCTAACACGCTCTCTGGATTTTGTACTTACATATTATTATATACCATAATAAATAAAAGGTTTCTTTTACATTTACTGCATTAAACATAATGTGTTTAAAAAAGTCAAAACAATAGTGATAATTAAAATTAATAAATATAATGTAGATATAATTTCCTCGTTCTACCTTGTAGTGAAATTTAGGTTTCTAATGGTTGGGGAGCCCCCTTCCAGCGAGGTCTGCTAAATTCACACTATCTAGTAATTATTATAATTAAAACGGAAGATTATTTTATCTAAAACAGTTTCTGATTGACCCCTGGTATCATATTTAACAAATGCATCAAATAGAAAATAGGTTAGACACAATGATACCGTCTGTTTCTGTGTACAGTACTGGGAAAACACTGAATATCTGTAGAACTATTGCACTTAAAGTTAATGTCGCTGGGAATTTGCACTGTGATCAAACGATACTTTTGTTCTCAAAGGCAACACGGATTATTTAACTGTTCTATTCGAAAACAAATGATTCATTTGCGGTCTGTTCTCTGTGTATAATCCCCAAAGGTCCATCTGTGTTACACTCATCTTAAATATCGGATCACATTTATTAAAAAAAATGCAGACTAAACATTTCTTACACCTCGAAACGAATTGGCTCTTTATTTCCACACTATTACAATAACAACTCATTCATGGTATTGTAACTGAAGCAGAGGCAGGAGCAGTCAGTAACCAATAGCCGATCTGGATTGTAACAAAAAAAGTAATGGCGGACGGCGTTCCATTAGTACCAGAAAAATGACATGTCTTTTCAATTATGAATGTTTTGAAAGCATTCCTGATTGAAAATTGTTATTATATTGTTCCATTGTTTTATTCAAACTGTTCTATATGCAGATTGCAAATGACGTGTCATAACAATTTTCTGTTCAGGGGAAATGGCTGAAGGTTAGAACCGACTATTCAAAACTCTCGCCTGGCGATCAGCCAAAAGTACAACATGATTAAGGATATAAATAAATGACATAGAACAACTGAATAATTAGTTCACATTTTGAGCACTTCCGGTTTGTTCTCTGCACGCGACAACCGGAAAAGTAAAACACGAGATATGACACTTCTAAACCTAGCCATGCTTTTGGACGTGTGAGCGGCACGTGATTATATTTCCTTTCACGCCCTGTCAGATGACTAATATTCGTCCATAGCTGTCAAACACCAAAGGTCAGCTCTTTTGTAACACAAAATAGGGACGGAGATCGCTAAGAATGAGAAGACTGCTGTTTGGCAATGGTATACTAGGGACGGAAATCGCTAAGAATGAGTAGACCACTGTTTGCCAATGGTATACTAGGGGAGGAAATCGCTAAGAATGAGTAGACCACTATTTGGCAATGGTATACTAGGGACGGAAATCGCTAGAAATGAGGAGACTATTGTTTGGCAATGGTATACTGGGGACGGAAATCGCTAAGAATGAGT
>NW_018408040.1:0-718 GCF_002113885.1 Mizuhopecten yessoensis
TGATTGCCCCCTGTGGTAAGGAAACATATTCCACTCGGGTTCGCCCTCATGAAAGATTTTAATACCGCACGAGTAGATGTATTTTACAGGTATCAAAAGGTCCAGGAAAGGTCCAGGGTCCAGGGAAAAAGTCCAGGGAAGGTCCAGGCTAATGTTAAAGCAAGGGTAAAAAGTCCAGGGAAAGTCCAGGGTAATGTTAAAGCAAGGGAAGGTCAAGTCAGTTCATGTAAAAGGTCCAGGCTAGTTCCAGGAAAGAAACTCCAGGCAAGGTCCAGGATCCAGGAAAAAAAGTTCAGGGAAGGTCCTGGCTAATGTTTAAGCAAGGGAAGGTCCAATCAGTCCATGTAAAAGGTCCAGGCAAGGTCCAGGAAAAAAAATCAAGGGAAGGTCCAGGCTAGCTACTGGACCTTTCCCTTAGTTAAAGTAAGGGAATGTTCAGGCTAATGTTAAAGCAGGGTTAGATCCAGTCAGTCCATGTGAAATCCTAGGTTCTGGTCCAAGGTCCAGGCTAATGTTAAAGGAAAGGAAGGTCCAGTCAGTCCAGGTCTAAGGTCCAGGCTAGTGTTAAAGTAAGGGAAGGTTCAGGCTAATGTTAAAGCAAGGTTAGATCCAGTCAGTCCATGTGAGATCCAAGGTTCTGGTCCAAGGTCAATGCTAGTGTAAAAGTAAGGGAAAGGTCCAGGCTAATGTTAAAGCAAGGGAAGGTCCAGCCAGTCCA
>NW_018408040.1:1536-2255 GCF_002113885.1 Mizuhopecten yessoensis
TTAGCTAGTGTTAAAGTAAGGAAAAGGTCCCGGCTAGTGTTAAAGTAAGGAAAAGGTCCAGGCTAGTGTTAAAGTAAGGAAAAGGTCCAGTAGCTAGTGTTAAAGTAAGGGAAAGGTCAAGTAGCTAGTGTTAAAGTAAGGGAAAGGTCTAGTAGCTAGTCTTAAATTAAGGGAAAGGTCCAGTAGCTAGTGTTAAAGTAAGGAAATGTCCAGGCTTATGTTAAAGAAAGGGAAGATTCAGTCAGTCCATGTGAGACCCAAGGTTTAGGTACAAGGTCCAGGCTAGTGTTAAAGTAGGGGAANGCAGGGGTATATCCAGTCAATCCATGTGAGATCCAAGGTTCAGGTCAAAGGTCCAGGCTAGTGTAAAAGTAAGGGAAAGGTCCAGGCTAATGTAAAATCAAGGGAAGGTCCAGCCAGTCCATGTGAGATCCAAGGTCCAGGCTAGTGTCAAAGTAAGGGAAAAGTCCAGTAGCTAGTGTTAAAGTTAGGAAAAGGTCCAGTAGCTAGTGTTAAAGTAAGGAAAAGGTCCAGGCTAGTGTTAAAGTAAGGAAAAGGTCCAGGCTAGTGTTAAAGTAAGGGAAAGGTCCAGACTAATGTTAAATCAAGGGAAGGTCAAGCCAGTCCATGTGAGATCCAAGGTCCAGGCTAGTGTTAAAGTAACGGAAAGGTCTAGTAGCTAGTGTTAAAGTAAGGGAAAGGTCTAGGTTAATGTTAAA
>NW_018408040.1:2395-2566 GCF_002113885.1 Mizuhopecten yessoensis
AGACGATCCAGTCAGTCCATGTGAGATCCAAGGTTCTGGTCCAAGGTCCAGGCTAATGTTAAAGTAGGGGAAATGTCCAGGCTAGTGTTAAAGCAAGGGAAGATCCAGTCAGTCCAAGTGAGATCTAAGGTCCAGGCTAGTGTTAAAGTAAGGAAAAGGTCCAGGCTAGTG
>NW_018408040.1:3543-13998 GCF_002113885.1 Mizuhopecten yessoensis
TATCTGTGCGTTTGTAGAAGGTTAAAGGGACAACGTCACAGACAGCGTTTGCATCAGGACATATTGTGATACGTCTATAATACGTCCACGTCATCCATCATTAGTTAAATGTTGTGATCGTGTGGACACGTTTACACATTGGCCAAGACATAATCATCACTCGCCATATCAACTAGCAAGAAATGGTTTGTTCTACACGGGAATAGAAGATCGTGTGACGTGTTTCATGTGCGGTGTCACCCTGAAAAATTGGCACTATTTTGACGACATCAAAACGGAGCACTTGAGATGGTCAAAAGACTGTTTGTTTCAGCAGTTTAAATGCAACATTTTGAGTTACGTTATGATGTTTAAAGGTCATACCAATACGTATATGTGTCATAATGGAATTAAACACAGACTTGCTTGATAAAAGACTGCAAAACTATTTGATTGAAAAACCGAAGAAAAGGTCTTTCGGAGAATTATAAAAAATCTGTTGTGTCTGTCTGATGCATACGTTGTAAAATCAAAAATAACAGAACTATTCGAATGTTTAGGTTGTGAGAATCGTCGAGCTAGTCAACATGAACACGAATGTCTGATGTATTCCGGTACTGTTGTTAAAGACTTACATTTTGACGAAGCATTGACTTTTACAAATCATTTGGAAGTGGAAAAGACTTCGCGTGAATTTGCCGTTCAATCTTTTATACCTTCAGACGCATTACAACGTCTGATGCAAGACGAACGTTAGAGGGACGAGAACCACGTGAAACAAAGCTATAGCGAAAAGATAAAGAAATTCATTTGACTGTTAGCCGTTGTAGATAGTAGACGTATGATACATTATGGATGGTAACCAGTATGTGGAGATTGACGTTGATGGTGATCAGCTTTCCGTATTCGTTGAAGAATACGAGAGACGTCATAGATACATTTACCCCATCTGTGTATGTTATTGTGAAAACTACTCCGACAGAGGTGAGAAACGACTAGTGAAACACATATTGAAAGAGCACGCGAAAGACACTTGGATGTAATGGTGAACGAACTGTAGTCAATAAAATGACACTATTCATTCTACTTATATATGGACATTGGTATCACTCGCCCAGTTCACCTACACATGACGAGCTGTACCGATCGATGTTAACGTTCGCTCAGTGGGGTTGTAAGATTCGACAGACTCCTTATCAGCTAGCTTGTGACGGATGGTTTTACGGCGGTGTAAGTGACTACGTGACTTGTTAAAAGTGTGGGAAAACACTGAAATATTGGGAACATAAAAACTTTTCTATAGAGTGCAGTGATCGTCATTCCGTCTTACCTTACCCTACAGGCTACTGACATAGAAAGTGAAATGAAATCGTCAGAAATCATCAGAATGGAGAACTTATTAAAACTGACGTATGCAAACCATGTTAGAGAAATCATAAAAGAAAGACATTGTAACATTATTCGAGAAACTGTTCAGTTTAAAATAGAAAGAGGTGTTAGAAACGCCTTCATATCACAGCTATGTAATGCCGAATGGAGAGTTAACGAACTCAAGACAGAGACATGGCGAAATATAAATAGGCGAGTTTAGTGTTTGTGTTGTTACTTTACAATTAACGATGTCGTGGTATACGAGAGAGAGTCTCATCAAGTTTCAATCTCCATGTAGAATCATGGTGTGTGGTGCGTCGGGCTCTGACAACATTCCTGACCAGAAGTATGTTGGTGAACGCTAGTGATATGTTTGGCGAATCCCCGAAAAAGATAATTTTGTGTTACGACACGTGGCAACCCACGTTTGACGAATTAAGGCGAAACTTGAGATAAATCACGTTTCATGAAGGTTTACCGAACGAAGACCAGTTTAACGAATGGGGAGATATAGAAGGTCAGAAATTATTAGTGATTGACGATTGTATGGCAGAGGGAGTGGACAGTCCACATCTGATGAAAATATTTTGTGTGAAATCTTACCATCAAAACTTTACCGTTATGTTTTTAGTTCAGAACGTATTCCAGAAAGAAAAAGTCATGCGAACTCTGAGTCTGAATACGCAATATTTCATATTATTTAGAAATTATAGAGATCAATCACAAGTAGAGGCCTTGGGACGACAGATATTCCCGAGACAGAGTGCTTATTTCAGAGAAGCTTATCAGTTGGCAACGTCAATCAGATTCGGTTATTTGTTAATCGATGTCTCACCTTCGATTCCGGACGTAAATATCATCGACGCTCCGAAGTACCACCACTCCGCACTAGGATCTTAGCAGGAGAGGACACGGTGTTGTATTTCCCTAAAAACCATGGAAAGTTTAATCGAATTCTGGTTAATAGCATCGGATAAACAGAAGAAAGGCATCTTGTTGACGTTAACAGATCAGCAACTCAAGTTTCTGGTAGAAATCGCCCATAACGTTGCAACAGATAACATTTCTATTTCTGACGAGGATAAAATGAATTTAATCAAACACAAAGTGATCATACGTAAGGTGTTGGCGGAAGGAATCAGTAGACGTCAGAGAAGACTACTTGCAGTGAGCAAAATATTGCCCATATTCTTTAGAAAATATCTAACATGGCTAGAGCAATGATATTGATACCAAAGACGAAATATGACGACATCCACAAACGAGAAAGATCCGACGAGAAATTAGACGATTCATCGACCGTAGATACTTACGTTACCCCCTTTAATAAATCGGAAAATGATGTTATCCCAGCCGATGTTGCACCATCTGATGAAATGAACAAGTCCAGGGAAAGGTCCAGTGTAGAATCAACCAATCAGGAGGATCGATCCGCCTCACTCAGACGGAGCATGCGTAGAAAAGCAAAGAGTCAACTAGATTACACAATCCGAGGGAAAATATGAATAGCACAGGTGTGAATTTAAATAATTCTAAGTAATCGTATATATTACACAGTTCGAGGGAAGTATATGTAGCACAATTGTGTATATACATAGTTTGCAAGTACCCCTAAAGAACACACGAATCGGTGGAAAGTATGAGTAGCACAGGTGTTAACTAAATCATTAAAGAGAAAATGTTCAGTATAAGTATCATGGGAAATAAGCAATAAATAAGCCCCTTACCATTATAATAACAACACCTTACCAACCAGTTCAGGAAATACTGGTTTGATAAGGTGTTGTTGCTTTATGATGAATATATTTGACGCTGAATTGACGTCTAAGCTAGGCTCTCCCAATTTGAATTGTGAATATCTTCATAGGGATTGATTCATTTCCTTTTGATTTATCTGGTTTTGAAAGTTTCAGTTATAAATCTTTAAAACAAATCAATCTGATAAACGAATTTGCAACCTCAAGATAACCACCAAACATTTTAAAGAATGACAAGAAAAGTTCCTGAGAAGCATAGATAACGGATTATTTAATATAAAATTCCAGAACAAGAATCAAAACCCAACACAATCATTGCATTTACATAGAGTCGAACCTTGTGACAGTATTCAGCCAAGTGTATGACAACGTTTTACACACACGCTTAGTATCAAATACGTCACTAAACATTGTATAAGACCTTAAACCATGCTATTATTCAATACATAGAGCATATTTAATTTTCGTCGTTGAAGGTAGTATTTTTCACAAGTGCGAAACACGAGTGAACCTATCCGTCTTTGCGTATTGCAGAGTTATCTTCTCTTGGGAGCAGGTATTGATTGTTGCGTCACTTGTTTGTGAGAGAAACGTCATCAATTTTTGAGAAAACGACGTAATTTTCTCACACATACCAATGACGTAACAATCAATAAATGCTCCCAAGAGAAGATACCTCTGCAATACGCAAAGACGGAATCGATATAGATGTAGTGAAATATATCAGGTATTCAACAGGAAAACCGTTAGATTTTCTATTTATTATATTTTAAAATCTTACAGCCAAGCAACTGTTACTGTCTGAGAGAAAAAATACATTTCGGGGACATTCTCTGATGACGTTATGCTTGACTACTGAACACAATTTTACTGTTTTCTGTACTTTTTTAGGTAACATTTGTAAACATAAATGATATAAATCATGTAGTAGATCAAAACCTTAGATTACATAGCAAAGATGTACCAAAAAACCCACTTATTCTACCGTCGCTTCATCTGTATCCTCAAAGAATAAATCTGCGACTTTGAATAAAGTTATTAGAAAGCACCGTTCTGATTGTTCAGTACCAAAAGTGTGATGATATCACTTTTGATATCTGTCTTATCATAAGGTTTCACATACAAGTAAAATCGAGTATTACTTACCAATGAACATGACAAAAAGACAAACACAATTAAGACTTTCATCATGTTAAAGCCACGTTATGATGAATTTTTACCAAACTACTGGTGCCTTTCATGGCGGTCTATGTTTTCGTGTATCTTCCTGTGAGTGAAGGGTAACTATTTTCCATGTGCTAGGTCAGTGAGTGAGGCTGAAGCAATGTATACTCATCAGATCATACACTATATACATCAATGTCATGTTTAAAAATCCGCCACAAATATGGTCCGTCGCTCGAAATAGAACAAAACTCTTAATTCAAACAATGGTTAACTGGCTCTTGACGCTTTAGACACCTTCAGACCGTGCATGTTGTTTTTAATCAACATATCTAAAAACGCTACATCGTGAATATATAGCTTTCACAATGTTTCTTTGTTATTACAAATGGTTTATTCCATGCAGTGCCTTCAAAGACAACTTCGGGGTTGTTGTGATCTTCAGAAATTGCAGATAAACAGAAGTTATTATATTTCATTCTTGTTTTCCTGAAGTAAGTCAATTCGTCATAAAAATCAGGTGACTGGCTTTCTATTTTCTGTTTCAGTTTATGAACAAAGAAATTATACAGACGATTATTTAGATATGCACACCTTTTGTGAATGTTTTCTTCATTTGTTCCGAACTTTAATAGATTATTTTCCACTTTATTGACACGAAGTTTCCCGTACAAAACATATCTCAGATCCCAATTTAGGATTCGTCGCATCAACACAATAGATTCATCAAGAAATTCCACCACTAAAACGATGTCCAGTTCCTTATCCAGTTTGAGTAAATAGTTTTGTATTTTATATCCATCCTTCAAACGTAGGTTTTTGGGAAACCCTAAATAGAAAGCCATGAAATAACACAAGGTATCAAAACGACCCGTTGAGCTCATTTTCTTTACTTTACGAGACAGATATTCCAAAACGAGATTTTGTCCTGGTATTCCTAGCACGTATTTGGGTTGTAAAAATCTGATAAAAGATCGAAAATGGCTGAACGGCTCCCTCACGATTCCTATATACATAGTGCCGTTAGGCATAACTTTATTTAATTGTTCTCTGTTGTATTCGGCGTGCGCACAAGTTATATCATAAGTTTCATTTTTTGGTGGTGGAAGGAAGAACCGTGGTGTCAGTGAAAGTCCACCCCAACTGTGTCTTGGCAGAGCAAAACTGAGATTATTTTCATCCCCATACGTAGAAATATATTCTCAACCGTTGTACTGGCGGCCTTAAATACCTTTATAAATGCTATGTGATGGACAGGATTGCCTGTCAAGCTGTATTTGTTATGAATGGAAGAGTCTTCATTTCGAACTTCAGCCATGACGTTGACGTAACGATTTATACTGTACAACGTTACCAGTACACAAATCCCCACCAGCAGTGACCTGCAAAAGAGATATTTCTGTAATGATCAGTTTAAACTCTATCATAACAAAACTTCAATATGCATACAAGAGATTGTCGGAGTTTGAACCAAACCGTATTTCAAACTCATACTCGATTAACTAGGGTAAAACTGTAAACGAAAGAAAGATTTACACGGAGACTCATGCGAAGGTTCAAGGAAACTAGGTCCAGGTGTAAAGGAAAAATAAACGTGTTCTACATTATTGACGACACCTGCCACGTTGTTGTAGGTCAAATTCAAGTAAAATAACAGTAGACACCATTTCAGAAAATAATAATGATATGGAGAAATGACGGTCACTTTACTAATTTGCATAATCCGCCATCTTGGATAAAATGGCGGTCATTTGACCCATTGAGATAACACTATGGGCTTTACGCTTTTGCGTTTATCGGGTGGGTAGTAATCCGGATAATATTTGTTGGGATGTCAAATTTCCCTACACACCGTCTTAATATGGGTTAAAAGTTAATAAGCGCGATATATTAAAAACTTGAGGTTCCTGGAGTATATATATTTTTTTTTTTATATACAAATTTTAATTCCTCAGCATTTTGATATTCTCATTTTCATAGATCTTTGACCTATGCATTAGAGTTCCTGGAGTAGATTAACTTTTGAAGCGAGGGCGCCTATATGTTCTATGCAATCGAATACTGAAAAACGACAGAATAGCCATTTTCTGCACTATCGATCGAATTTTCCGATGCTGTCTCCATGACCTAGATAAGTAGCCGAGATTCGCTTGATAACTTCCGGTTTAGAAAAACACAGCTTATGAGTTGTTTTAAGAATATTTGCAATATCCGAGGTTCCTGGATCAGTTGAAAAGTGATTTTTTTGAATTTTTGACATAAAATGAAAGGGGCACCATAGGGGATTATGTTAAAACATCCTTTTTAAAAGTGAAAGGAGTCTCCATGTATTTGTGACACTCTCTCGACTTAAAAGAGGCACCAAAAAATAACTTACAAGTTCTCACTGATCTAACATGTTGTATGTAAGAACATGCTGTGCCATACAGTTTGTCCCTGTTTCAGACAACGTTGTTAAATAAATGTGTAGACAATCTTTTATACTAAGTTGGTATCACATATGAACGAACGTGCTCGATCACCTCATAAATTGTAAACATAATACTTCAAAAAAGTGGCAAAAACGCATTTTTCAGGACGAAAAATTAAAGCATAATGATACATATACTTGAAGCTAATCGTTGTTTTTGCTAGATTTTTTAATTGATATATGTAAGTAAATCCGAATGCCTTATTGTTAAGTGGATTATGTAAATTTATCAGTCGTTCCAATTAACTATATTATGTAAAATTCAACATTTGAAAAAGAGCTGGTATTCCAGCCTAGCCTCCGAAATAATCATCCGAGACATATAAATTTGATCCTTCTCTCCGGGACAGTCTGATTCACGTCTTACACCCCTCATCTGTTACATATACACATACATAGTCCACATTGTATTAAGTAACATCCGTCAGCCTGTGATTATTCTGTCCTGATTGATATATAATCTTTGTATCACGTATACTTACAATACTTCTGCAATGTATTAAGATTGCAATCGTCATATTTGGTCTCGTTTTATTTTATGCGTCTCTTTTAAGATACCAAACCTTTTTAATTTTGTATTCAGGCGTTTGATAACAACTTATCGTACACTGATTGGAACCGTCTAGGCTATAGATTCACGTGTTGGAATTTTAGTTAAAACCAATCGTGCAGTTGATAATTGATTCACATTATCCCTTCGGGGGCCACTTGAACTTTCGCAAATTTCTGATTTTAAAACACCAATTTCTCGTTAACCACGCGGATGTGTAGGCTTATGTTTCGTAACTAAAACATTCAATGTCTTCTTAAATATAAATAAAATAAAATTTATATATAGTGTAGATGTAACAAGTACTAAATGCACATTGTTTATGCTCCTTCATCGGTAGTATAGAATGTCAGAGAATGAAAGCTGTCTGGCTATATATTCTATATTTTTTCTTATATTAAGAAGTAATGTAACTCCCGTTCCCATTATCGTTGATAAAACTCGTTCAATATGATCAGTAAGTTAGTTTTATTCTACAGGGTTGTCTTAAAATACGCCAAAATCATTACTAAAATTTGCCTGGGAACAATTATTTTTCTGTTGGTTGCTATGGTCGCGCAAAAACTTTGATGATCACATGATCCAATATGCTCCGCCCCTCATTAATATTCATGAGGAAAAGTGGCCCTCATTTCTCCATATGATGCTGTAAAAAAGAAGCATCGAATAGATGATTTTTTTTGTTTTGTCAATAAGTTTAAAGGTCGTACAAGTTTACTTTTTCACTTGAGTGTAACATTTTCTGCAGCACTTGCTAAGCGTTTCTGTATCACTTGCGTAGTATTTCGCTAGCGCTTGCGTATCGGTTCCGTTTCACTTACGTAGTATTTCCATAGCGCTCAAGTACCGTTTCCGTAGAACTTGCGTAGCATTTCCATAGCGCTTACGTAGAGGTTCCGTAGCACTCGCGTAGCATTTCCATAGCGCTTACGTAGCGTTTCCGTAGCAATTGCATAGCATTTCCATAGCGCTAGCGTAGTGTTTCCGCATCACTTGCGTAGCATTATCATAGCGCTTGTGTCTTAGACAACGGTGGCTAATATGTGCCATTTCGTTGTTTCGTCTTTTCGCCCCGAAAGGACGACATTTGGTAGTTATCCTTAAATCTCGTTGTTTCTTCGTCTTTTCGTCCCGAAAGGACGACATTTAACAAACCTTAATTCTCGTTGTGTTGTCTTTTCGCCCCGACAGGATGATAATTAACAAACCTTAGTTCTCGTTGTGTCGTCTTCCGGTAACCAGCATGAAGTTGGTTACATGGAGTGACGTTATGTTGGGCCGTGTGTCATGTATATATCTCGTTCACCGGGTAAGGGTGCAGATCACTTCGTGTGTGTCATGTCTAGACATCGTTCACAAGGAAAGGTGCGGATCACTTCGTGTCTGTCATATCTAGATCACGTTCACTAGGTAAGGGTGCTGATCACTTTGTGTGTGTCATGTCTATATCACGTTCACTAGGTAAGGGTGCTGATCACACGTTTGTGTCATGTCTATACCACGTTCACCAGGTAAGGGTGCCGATCACTTTGTGTGTGTCATGTCTAGATCAAGTTCACCAGGTAAGGGTGCCCGTATCTCGTGTGTGTCATTTACAGATCTCGTTCACCGGGTAAAGGTGCAGATCACTCCTTTGTGTCATGTCTATATATCACGTTCACAAGGTAAGGGTGTGGATCACAAGTGTGCGTCATGTCTAGATCTCGTTCACCAAGTAAGGGTGCGAATCACAAGTGTGTATCATGTGTAGATCTTGTTCACCAGGTAAGGGTGTGGATCACAAGTTTGTGTCATGTCTAGATCTCGTTTACCAGGTAAGGGTGCGGATCACAAGTGTATGTCATGTGTAGATATTGTTCAACCGGTTAGGGTGCGGTCACTTCGTGTGTGTCATGTCTATATCACGTTCACAAGGTAAGGGTGCAGATCACTCATTTGTGTCATGTCTATATCACGTTCACAAGGTAAGGGTGTGGATCACAAGTGTGTGTCATGTCTAGATCTCATTCACCAAGTAAGGGGGCGGATCACAAGTGTGTGTCATGTGTAGATCTCGTTCACCAAGTAAGGGTGCGGATCACAAGTGTGTGTCATGTGTAGATCTTGTTCACCAGGTAAGGGTGCGGTCACTTCGTGTGTGTCATGTCTATATCACGTTCACAAGGTAAGGGTGCCAAACACTTCGTGTGTGTCATGTCTATATCACGTTCACTAGGTAAGAGTGCCGATCACTTTTTTGTGTGTCATGTCTAGATCACGTTCACCAGGCAACATGCGTGTGTCACATTACGAAACGCCATATACGTTAAATAATCATCAACACGATTTTGTGCAAAAAGGACATGTCTACAATAAAAGTGACACGTGCGGATAGCAAGCAATATCTAGCCTTAAGACCGATACATAGTAGGAAACGGAGTTAGCGCCAAACTACTGTTAATCTGAGGACCCACTTTGAATAAAATGTGTTGGTTTCACATATTCGACAACATCAATAATACAATCTTTAAAAACCATTTCCATTCTTAGCCACTAATAAGGGCCATAAAGCTGCTGACGGCAAGCGTAGGACCGCTAAAGTACCGTTAGCTTTACACGCGGCATAACGATTGAAAGCTCAGGATGTCAAACACACAGGTGGAACCACCCAACATCTGTAGGCAGATCAATCAAAATTGAAGGCGTTCACACCAGCTGAAGCCAGGCACGCGTACTTAAAAACAAATGCCATGACCTTGTTATTCTTGTTGTCGGCAAACAAATCACACGTGTGTGGGCCCCATTTACTCCCAAATAAATCGCAAATGCTTTTTTTCCTCTTGCCCAGTCATCGAAGTCCACGATTCTGCTTCATGTAAACTGATCTGCTAAACAATAATCATTCCTCGGAATCCACTTAATACATAAAGAAAAGTTTAAAGACTACCCATGGCACTTCTTGTTATGAAGGGTGTCCAATATCATAATGCTTAAGTTACCACGAATAATGAACACTTTGAACCAGAACAAATTCATGGAAATGTAACAGAGGTCTAAAATACGTATGAATCAAAATATGGAATTCTCAAAATTTGTAAATAAGCAAGTACCTCACCAATAAGTTGTTCACATGATCCGTTGTCAAATGGATTTCTATGTACACAATTAAAAATATATATATATAT
>NW_018408040.1:14339-35114 GCF_002113885.1 Mizuhopecten yessoensis
ATTATTGATGTTGTCGAATATGTGAAACCAACACATTTTATTCAAAGTGGGTCCTCAGATTAACAGTAGTTTGGCGCTAACTCCGTTTCCTACTATGTATCGGTCTTAAGGCTAGATTTTGCTTGCTATCCGCACGTGTCACTTTTATTGTAGACATGTCCTTTTTGCACGAAATCGTGTTGATGATTAATTGACGTGTATGACGTTTCGTAATGTGACACACGCATGTTGATATTACGTGCAATTACTCCCATGTTGACATTTGGATCAGGGGTGTCGAGTTTTTTATTCGTTATCCTATTTTCTGTTGTAACAACACGTGTATGAAGTGAATTTAGAATTCGTTTTTGTTTTGTTTTACTTATTTTCAAAAATCGGGAACCAAATTAGGTGGTGTATGGGAAGAAATTAACAATATTGAAAGGAATCCTCTTCTGAAGCAGGCAGCATCACATGTTGGATTTGTAGCAAGAGCCAGACATGCGAACGATACGAATAAAAAATTAGACTTTTATTTCATGAAGTTAAGAGACTGTTGCAAGTAAGTCAAGTTCTGAATTCTCATTTTTACAGCACAAACTGGCAGCACGACTTTGCGGCGGTGTCAAATCCGTGTAATGATCAATTTGTTTTGAAAAATTTGGAGGGCGCAAACAGGTTGTTGTCTAAACCTATTGTTAAAAATCACCATTGACGTCTAATCAGTTGGTAAAATTTAATGATTTCAATAGTTTGATAGACGTAAGAGTCTGTACTATTTGTTTAATTGGTTTTGCTGGAGTTTTTAGTTTCAGTGAACTTGTACAAATTAAAATGTCTGATTTGATGTTTTATGATACTTACGTAAAAATTAAGTTAAAAGATAGCAAAACTGATGTTTACAGACAAGGGGATACTGTATTGAGAGTGAGATAGAATACCCGAGAACGTACTAACTTGACCGACACCAGTTACCAGAAATTATTCGCCTTTCTCGTTTACCAGATAACCTGATAACCCTGTCCCTGCAGGTAGGGCGTAAGAATTGTACCTGCTGCCCCCATTGCATGATCGTAAAAGGCGACTAAATTTGGGATTTTATCTTTTCTCTTCTTTCTAAACAGCTTTCTTCTTCCTAATGTCTCCCTTGACAATGCCTCACCCTTTGCCTTTAGTTGAGCGTTTGCCCCTGTGAGGAAGGTTTTTTGTTCTGTTTCCTGGCCGTTGGTAAAAAAAAAATGATTACCCACTTGTGGGTAACAACCTTGGTCAATCCATAATAAATTACGTTACGTAACAATGCTTTTCGACGTCATTTTCCATTGTTCTATGGCAAAAACATCCCCCATCTGAAAAATGTGTTGTTGTTTTTTTCAGATAAAATACGAACGTTATGGGAATAACAGGTCCCCATACTCCTAATTATTAGTTATCACGTTTATCTAACTCTCGTTAGTTAATTTCAAATTGTAAAAGACACACGTTAAACCTCGTGTCTTCATACATTTTATAGATTAACTCGAGCTAGATAAACATGAAAACCAACCAACACTCGTTGGTGAACGTCTATATATTCGCCTTTCCCGTTTACCTGATTACTTCGAACATCCGCCTTTCTCGTTTACCTGCTTACCCCGGGTTATCCATTTTACCTGTTTACCTGATTACCCCAATTGTCTGCTTTCTCCGTTTAACGGATTATCCGCCTTTCCCGTTTATCCCGTTTACCCCAGTTATCCGCCTTTCTCGTATACCCGATTATTTGTCTTTCCCGTTTATCCCGTTTGCCCCAGTTACCGCCTTCCTCGTATACCCGATTTTTTGTCTTTCCCGTTTATCCTGTTTACCCGATTACCCCAGTTATCCGCCTTTCTCGTATACCCGATAGTTTGTCTTTCCCGTTTATCCCGTTTACCCGATTATCCCAGTTATCCGCCTTTCTCGTATACCCGATATTTTTTCTTTCCCGTTTATCCCGTTTACCCGATTACCCCAGTTATCCGCCTTTCTCGTATTCCCGATATTTTGTCTTTCCCGTTTATCCCGTTTACCCGATTATCCCAGTTATCCGCCTTTCTCGTATACCCGATAGTTTGTCTTTCCCGTTTATCCCGTTTACCCGATTCCCCCAGTTATCCGCCTTTCTCGTATACCCGATTTTTTGTCTTTCACGTTTATCCCGTTTACCCGATTACCCCAGTTATCCGCCTTTCTCGTATACGCGATGTTTTGTCTTTCATGTTTACCGGATTATCCCGATTATCAATCTTCCCTATCAACACTACTTGTTGAGACTTCGACTTAGGCGTATATTTATATATATACCTTTTAACTTGTAATTAATCTTATACCCTCTAACCTTCTTTTCTCAACTTTGTCAAGTGTAAAAATTAAGGATGCGTATGACTATGACCCGAGTGGCAAATGAGAAGTTCACCTGTTTACAAGGGTTTTGGTATTCGAAACCAGTTGTACCGAGTCAAATCACTAGTAACATACCTATAGCTTTAAAATCTCTAACAAAATAATATTCGTTTAGAACACATGTGTCTGCCTCCTGCCATTCGGGTATATTTACATGAAAGAAAATCCGTTAAAAAAACCGTAGTATTTTTGTGCATAAAAGTGACGGAGATTGAGAGTAAGTGAGATGTGAGATATTTGGTGAGAAGTTAAGATGTATATATAGTTGTAGTTTAGGTTGAGTACCAATATGAATTGTATATGAATCCTGTGAACTTTTGCTGGTTCTGTAATAAATGTTCAGTTACCTTGAACTGCACTAGTTAGTTTTAATTTCGACGGAAATATCAGATAAAGGAAGGAATGGTGTCAGAAGCGGAAGCAAGAAAACGTTACAAATGGTGTCAGAGTGGAATGCCTAAAAACGTTACAAATGGTATCAGAGTCGAATGCCTAAAAACGTTACAAATGGTGTCAGAGTGGAATGCTTAAAAACGTTACAAATGGTGTCAGAGGGGAATGCCTAAAAACGTTACAAATGGTGTCAGAGTGGAATGCCTAAAAACGTTAAAATGGTGTCAGAGTGGAATGCCTTAAAACGTTACAAATGGTGTTAGAGTGGAATGCCAAAAAACGTTACAAATGGTGTCCAAGTGGAATGCCAAAAAACGTTACAAATGGTGTAGGAGTGGAATGCCTTAAAACGTTACAAATGGTGTCAGAGTGGAATGCCTAAAAACGTTAAAATGGTGTCAGAGTGGAATGCCTTAAAACGTTACAAATGGTGTTAGAGTGGAATGCCTAAAAACGTTACAAATGGTGTCAGAATGAAATGTTTAAAAACGTCACAAATGGTGTCAGAGTGGAATGCCTAAAAACGTTACAAATGGTGTCAGATTGGAATACTTAAAAACGTTACAAATAGTGTCAGAGGTGAGATGCTTAAAAACGTTACAAATGGTGTTAGAGTGGAATGTTTCAAAACGTCACAAATGGTGTCAGAGTGGAATGCCTAAAAATGTTACAAATGGTGTCCAAGTGGAATGCCAAAAAACGTTACAAATGGTGTTAGAGTGGAATGCCAAAAAACGTTACAAATGGTGTCAGAGTGGAATGCCTTAAAACGTTACAAATGGTGTTAGAGTGGAATGCATAAAAACGTTACAAATGGTGTCAGAATGAAATGTTTAAAAACGTCACAAATGGTGTCAGAGTGGAATGCCTAAAAACGTTACAAATGGTGTCAGATTGGAATGCTTAAAAACGTTACAAATGGTGTCAGAGGTGAGATGCTTAAAAACGTTACAAATGGTGTTAGAGTGAAATGTTTAAAAACGTTACAAATGGTATCAGAGTGGAATGCCTAAAAACGTTACAAAGGGTGACAGATTGGAATGCTTAAAAACGTTACAAATGGTGTCATAGTGGAATGCCTAAAAACGGTACAAATGGTGTCAGAGGTGAGTTGATTAAAAACGTTACAAATTGTGCTAGAGTGGAATGTTTCAAAAACGATACAAATGGTGTTAGAGTGAAATGTTTAAAAACGTCACAAATGGCGTCAGAGTGGAATGCCTTAAAACGTTACAAATGGGGTCATAGTGGAATGCCTCAAAACGTTACAAATGGTATCAGAGCGGAATGCCTAAAAACGTTACAAATGGTGTCAGATTGGAATGCTTAAAAATGTTACAAATGGTGTCAGAGGTGAGATGCTTAAAAACGTTACAAATTGTGTTAGAGTGGAATGTTTCAAAAACGTTACAAATGGTGTCATAGTGGAATGCCTAAAAACGTTACAAATGGTGTTAGAGTGGAATGCCTGAAAACGTTATAAATGGTGCTAGAGTGGAATACCTAAAAACGTTACAAATAGTGTCAGAGGTGAGATGCTTAAAAACGTTACAAATGGTGTTAGAGTGGAATGCCTAAAAATGTTACAAATGGTGTCAGAGTGGAATGCCTAAAAACGTTACAAATGGTGTCCAAGTGGAATGCCTAAAAACGTTACAAAATAGTGTCAGAGTGGAATGCCTGAAATCGTTACAAATGGTGTCATAGTGGAATGCCTAAAAACGTTACAAATGGTGTCAGAGTGGATTGCTAAAAAACGTTACAAATTGTGTTAGAGTGGAATGCCTAAAAACGTTACAAATGGTGTCAGAGTGGAACGTTTTAAAACGTTACAAATGGTGTCAGAGTGGAATGCCTAAAAACGTTACAAATGGTGTCAGAGTGGATTGCTAAAAAACGTTACAAATGGTGTTAGAGTGGAATGCCTAAAAACGTTACAAATGGTGTCAGAATGGAATGCCTAAAAACGTTACAAATGGTGTCAGAGTGGAATGCCTAAAAGCGTTACAAATGGTGTCAGAGTGTAATGCCTAAAAACGTTACAAAATAGTGTCAGAGTGGAATGCCTGAAATTGTTACAAATGGTGTCATAGTGGAATGCCTAAAAACGTTACAAATGGTGTCAGAGTGAAATGCCTAAAAACGTTACAAATGGTGTCAGAGTGGAATGTTTAAAAACGTTACAAATGGTGTCAGAGTGGAATGCCTAAAAACGTTACAGTAGCAATGGAGCGATTCATTCTCCACAATGTCAATAATATTTACATGAACAAGCGATATATGTTAATATTTATTTTCAAAATGTATAGGCAATGCATGTAAATCTTCAAACATCAATCACACTGCATTCGTTAGTAAAACACATGATCATCAATTTTGTTTAAATTTTGTACAGTAGTTTTTTATAACACACTAATAACGATCTACTCCAGCGAATGTCTAAGTACATCACTCCTATCTATGCAACATATATATGTGTTTAATAAAGCTCCTGCATGCTGTTGTATCAATGCGACACAATCTAAGGTTTCCTTCTGATAGTGGTGTTTTCAATCCTTTCAAGCGTCAAATTCACATATTTTCTCATTTTTATTCCCAAGTTCCTGAAAGCGCGATGCTGAAGATCCATTGAGAGCTTAAGAGGAGCTTTCCCTTTTTGGTACTAGAATCGCTACTTGTAAGTGACGACAGAGGATTCACTATTGGTTGCTCGATTATCTGCTGACGAATTGAGATTCTTACAGGTATATGCCGACAGCCGTCGACGAATCCAATAATGCACATATCAACAGCTACACCTTTATATCCTGCGGGAAAGGGTGTGCCGTTTTGTCAATAACATAGTTTAATGAACTGACGAGTTTAATGCTAAATAACATTCAAAAACTGGTAACTCCGATTAAATAAACATGCCAAGCATATAACCCCTAAAAACTATCTACAATCTATAAGTTATATAGCCAGTTTCCTTACGTCTGCTTTCCTTTCGAACATATATCATCAGGTTGAAACTTTATGAATCCTTTGTCACCAGACTTAATTCCTTATTTCGTCTTATGTATGATTGATATATCTCTGGATATGATATTGAATATCAGACACTTTTCAATTTAATTATTAATTTTCATCATGCAGTTGATAACTTTGGTCCTATGCTATTTTGACATAATGAATAACATGTAAGCGAAACTTAGCTTTGCTTGGTATCTTTTAAGTGTTAACATGAAAAATATATGTAAGCTCCGTGCATGAAGGATACTTATGATTTGCCTAAGTTTTTAATTGTATCTGCAATCATACAATCTTTTTAAATGAAACATATCGTAACAATTGCATAAATATTCAACCTGATAAATGTTCTGTGTTACACTGTTATATTTTAAGGAAAAGCGTCTGCCAAATGACTTTATTGATGCGGAACAAATTCTGAAAGATAAGTCGGTACATCAAAAAGTGCGGTGTGGATACCTAGTATGTCACAGACGTGAAGAAGTGCCGATTTAGCCGTTTGCAAGTCGTGTTTCACCACTGCAACATTACAAAATGGAACGCTCTTTTGGGGGTTATTTTCTGTACTACCGCAGTTTTTTTCGCCAAAAAACTGAATTGCACCTGATTGAACAAGTTCCGTAGCTTTGATACCAAAATCTATGTGACTCAGAATTTGCTGATGCACGGGTAAAGCACAAGTAATGCCCATCATATGGACGGTTGTATTTTCTTTGGGAACATTTGGTCGGATCCCTGCCGCAATTGCTATCACATACCAGAGCAGATCGAATCCGTAACAGGTATGCATCCAACTTCGTACATAATTTCCACCCATGCGTCCATTGATTTCGAGCAGCTTGGGGCCTGTCGATGTCAGCTTCATTTCTACGTTAAAAACTCCGTTACGCAGGCCAATATCATTGCAACAGTCGGATGCTGCTTTCTTGAGCTCTGCCACTTTTGTTGGAGGTAGACACGATGGCATGGACATAGATGTTTCAACAAAGCATCCTGGTCTTGTAGGACCATTGTTTGAAACAATGGCGGCAATTATCTCCCCTTGATAAATAATAACTTCGATATCGTGTTCAGTGCCATCGAAATATTCCATCAACATCATTGATTTTCCATCTTCAAGCAAAGTAGCCAGTTTCTTGTACAGATGTCGACCCTCATCCTCTTTCCGAATCAACATCACGCCATTTGCATGTGCACTATTGTTTGGTTTACATACAGCAGGAAATCCAATGGTATTCATTGCGGACCTCAACGTGTTTTCGCATGCAAACGAAGCTGTCCTGCCAGTGAATGTGTACGTTCTCGGGAAACGAGGAACGCCCTCAGTTTGTTCTTGCAAGTAAGTTTGTGTTAAACTTTTATTCCAAACAATGTTTGCTGCCGTTACGCCGACACCTCCAATTAGTTCCAACTTCTCACATAAATAAGCAGCAAGTACCCCACATGCATCTGTGAATGTACAACAACCATCTATTGAGAAATTATCCGCTGCCAATTTCGCAATTATTCTCGCGGCGTGGATTTCGTCCTGTTGGTGATCAGTAAAATCATACTGGATGTATTTGTATACATCTTCTGATGAAAAAGCACTGGGTTTGTGATCAACAAGGATGAGCTGCAAAAGAAAGGGAGCTTTGTTATTATCAGAAATTATAGCAATTCCACTCATAACTTGAACAATACTCTGCAAAATTAGTTTTGCAATGCATTGTTATATATAGTATTCTTGTGAATCATAGAAAATAACGTTACCTTGATTCCGTAATTCTTCAATGTAGTCCGAATCCATTTTCGATTTATCTGGTCGTCTCCTAAAACCAGTATGGTTTTACCGTCCAACACATCTCTCTCCGACTCGGACAAACTGTTTTTATCTAGTGGATTCATGACGATTTTCAGAAGGATAAATAATCGCTATCTGCAATTAAACAATGAGAATACATTAGTTGCTTCAGAATTGTGAAAGTGTTATAAGTATTACATGCTTAACGGTCAATCAACACAAGAGAAGGCAAAGATTGATTGTATAGGGTTAAACGCCCTATCAAAAGCTCAGGTCATTTGTGTATGCTGAATGTTAAGCAGGGAAATAACACCTGACCATTTGAAAGACTTTGGTTTGTCCCGGCCTGGGAAAAGAATCCATTGGATTCCTCACCTTGGCGAACGTTCAAAAGTAAAACCAAAAGTTAGGTATTGCCAGGTAAGGCGATTGGAAATAAAAGGAAGTTAGAAGCAAAAAGTAATATCAAGATCCAAAATATAGCAACGGGTGCCACTATAAAGTCGGCATCAGATCCACGCTTTCACAAGGAGGCAAGTACACCAACAAACCCTGTCTCCGGCATACATATACGCATGTACGCGTACACAACACACGTGGTTAAGGTTGATTTGGTTTAGTATTTTTTTAACGTCCTATCAACAGCTATGGTCATATAATGACGACCTCCCCTGTTTGCAAGATGCATGCGTGTATGCGATATGATCGTGTTTGTCTCTTTGTTATAGATAGCACTATAAAGTCGGCATCAGACCCGCGCTATTACAATGAGGCAAGCACACCAACATACCCTGTCTCCTGCATACACTCATACAAGCACGCATACACTGCACACATGGAGGCACGTCTTTAAATGACCTTAGCTGTTAATAGGATACCAGCCACTCGTCCTGTATGCCGTTCATGTTCAAAGGTTTCAGTTAAAATTCAATATCAGCTTTAAAATTATAAAAAACAAATGTGCGCTTCTCATCATCACACAATCTTTGACCCATATTAACCTACAAAATAACCTTAAATTCCATGTTGATAGTTTTAGACATTTCGACCAGTGTCATATCAGCATAAATATTACTACAAGAATGGTAGTTAGACACTTTATAAAACATCCTAATATAGCGTACATATATATTTGTGTCTAATGATTCTTAACACTATCAATAAACATAGCTTCAACATAGTACACTCATTTGAAATGAACGAAAATATTTTAAAGTTTGCAAGTATATTAGTTTCATTTCTCAAATTTGATAGGTAGGTTCCCTGTCGTCTTTAACCTTTTATTTTTACTTTCGAGACTGATGGAATAAACAAAATGGTCGACGGTCGGCCATCTTCGATTTTGACAGAGAAAGTTTGTTAACGCTATTTCTCAGAAAGTACTGTCGGATTCTTTCACAAATTTCATATGAAGCCTTTCTTTGATCGTTGTTGTGCATGTGAACTTTTTATACAGATCGGTTAAACAAAATGGCCGACAGACAGCCATTCCTTTTTTCAATCAGTAAGTTTCAGATTTTGTTATGTTTTGGGTCCCCAACCCTCCTTGCAGAATCGGAGTTTTTCTTCTGTGCCTCAAAACTCGGTCTGCGGTAGTGCCTACCGCCCAGCCCATTATTAATTAAGGGCAGGGCTATCTGCTACTGATAACATCATCATAACAATAGAAGAAAAACAAAGACATTAAATCTAATGCACCTAGTTGTTAATCTCTTTTTAACACTAGTTTTCAAATACTTTAACCAACATACTCGTAGATGTATCTGCGATACATGTACGGTTTGTAAGCAGTCGACATGTCAATTTCATAACCGAACTGATTTTCAAATTTAAAACAAAAACCTTAGTATTACAATGTATACTTGAACGATTTGATCGTTTTAACTGACGGTAAACTCACTTAAATTTTACGCTGATCCTCTGACGTCACTGTCGGTAAACAGCTCGTGGGTAGATACGATTTTGTATGTGATATATTACATATCAGTTGAACCAGTCTCGTCACTATCGAACATATAATGTTACTTAGAGTGTACATGGACGTGCTGTTAGGGAAAATTAATTCTATAAATAACATATCATAACATACAGTTCTGTACAACTACAAACATTACCACGGTCGTAATCAATGGATCACATATCTTCAACCTAATGTTAATATTACTAACATTGTTCTTAAAACTAAATATTTACATCAAGAATTCAGATAAAGGCTTGAAAATTATGTTATCTGTCTCCTTTCAAACAGAGAAGGAAGAAGACAGGAATTTGCAGAGGTACTCGTAGATAAAATTGTACATAATTACCACGGAATCCTTTTCCCGAATGATACACTGAAATAAAAATATTATTGTAAACTCTAGTAAAGTTGTGGACAGTTATGATAGATATGAACTTACAAATCTCAGCAATTAATGCGTATCTAGTGATGAAAGTAGGGACAGCATAAACCCATCTAAATCTAGTGTTCAAAACCTTTAATTTGTTATATAGACGATTGGACACTATCAAATATAACTTCGTTTTCCGCAACTGATAAAAGAAATATCGCCAACACAGGTGCCTAAGGACATCCACGGAATCTACCATAAGAAATTGTAGAAGAAATAACTCGCTTGTTTCGTTTTCTTCTTCGCAACATTATATAGGACTTATTTAATTATTTGTTTCCTGAAGAGGTGAGCTTTAAGTGAGCTACATCGTTTTCGTAATCTGGAATGATAAATTTGTCCTAGCTTGTTACCATAATAGAAGTAATAGGAACAAGGGAGTAAGGTTATTTAAACATTTCTTTAATGTATAAAGTAGTGGCTTATTTTTTAAAAGAGTTGTTGGAAGATGGAGCGAGATTTCGACGGCCAAAGGCAAAAGGAGTTATTAAATAATTTTGTTCCTCTTTCAAATGCGCGGATGTAATATTTTGTTTTGATTGCATATAAGGTTGACGTGGTGAAAGTGCATCACCAGACTTCTGCAGTTTGAACTTCGCCTCTCTATATCTCACATGCATTCATTATTTGATTGCTCTTGCCCTGCTTTGTTATTTTCAACTTGATGAGTTCAATGTCACAAGGACACAAATCAATTGCACACATATCTACAGCTTTTAGATCTGTAGCGGTAGTGTCCTATCCAGGAACTTGCCCTTCCATCCTGCCATTTAACTTTTCAGGCCCTTGCATTCATAAAGCCCACTTTCTTCCATGTAAAAAAAGGGCCATTATTTTAATTTGGCAGGGATGGTCTGTTCATGTATCCTTTAACATGTATAAGCATTGTAAAATGGCTTACATATTAATATTTAGCCATGTTGTTTGAGTGATTATTCAGAAATTATTTGTAACTATTTGTTACAGCGCAGATATTTCCTACCTACATTTTGATAGAACAGCTGATGAAATGACGGACGATGGTTAACGAATGAATGAACAGTATTTCAGTTATATGATGAAAAGGATCTTACACTCGTTTCCAATTCATATGAGATTTATCAAACGAGTCACGGATTTTTCATTAGCGAGCCACTGTCGAGCTAAAATGAACAAGAGGCCCAAGGGTAACCTGAGTTATATTATAGGTACTGATAGCTCAATTTTATTGTTGAGATGTGATGTTGAAATCAACATGTAAACATAGTGAAATATAATACTTTTCATGTCACCAAAGGATAACAACTATTCAAATAAATTATTTTGCTATTGAGAAATATAATATGTATCGTTATGTAGCCAGTTTTCCCCTTTGGCCAACCCCTGGGATATGTCACGATCTTACTTTCTGATACTATTTGATTGCAATTCATTATAACTATTCCAACCAGATTTGAATTATTCCTTGCTGAAAATGGACAAGACATAGTCAGGAGAGTTATTTCCCTATATAAATGATAGTAAACTTTACCCTCTTCCCAAGGGAGAGCAGATGACCTCGGAGATAATGAAATTTACAATTTTGATAATGCACCTAAGGACCTTACTATCCATGAAGAGTATCTGTTTGTAAAACACCCTAGTCTGATGAAGAATGTTTTTAACTTGAACACATCAAGTCAAATCTTAATAGCTTAAAATACGTAAAGGAATAAAAAAATACATCAATATCAAACAAATTGGCTGCACAATATATCATATGTAATTGTAAAGATCAATAGAGTGTAAATAGTCATATATTGATTGCACAGAAACTGTATCGAATTATTGTTTCACAGACGGTACATCATAAAATCTATCTTTGTTTGAAATCAGCGCATTCAACCATAAAGTGTTTGACCGTAAATAGTTGATCGCATGCATGACAATAAAGTTTTTTCCGCACGCAAAATGTAGCCATATGTGATGTAGGTTTGCGCAGTCGCGAGAGGACACCAAATGTAGCCATATGTGATGTAGGTTTGCGCAGTCGCGAGAGGACACCTCTCCGGTCTGCTGTACTTGTTGATAATCACCAAGTAAGAATAATTTCCTACTGAAAATGAACAAACTATACTCCAACGTGTTTATTCCATATATAAACTTAGTAAACTTTACCCCCTACCTAAGGGAGAACAGATTGCCAGGGGGTACTGAAATTTACAATTTTTAAATAATGCCTCTGGTCACTGGTGATCTTTTCATCCATCTAGAGAAATTGGCTGTAATACCTCTGAGTCTGGAGGAGGATATTTTTGAAATATTGGTGAATTTCTCTTTGGGGCCTCGACCTTGCCCCTGAGGTTGGGGTAGGAATCCCATTTTTTCAATTTTGTAGCCTCATCTAACAAGGATGATTCTGACCAAATTTGAAAAAAAATCCATCTATTTGTTCTTGAGAAGAAGTCGAAAATGAAAATAGTTTACGACGGACGACGACGGACGGAAAGCGATCAAAATATGTCACTTGAGCAAAGCTCAGGTAACCTAAAAATACTCTCGTTTCATAAATCTCATATGGCATGGAAACTCATGAAAGATCCTATATATATATATATATTATTTACTAGTGACAGTGTGTATCAATGTGCCTTTGAGATGGTTTGTGTACCAGTGTGTAGTTACATCCTTACGAAGAATGGTCGTCCTCTTATTAATAAACTAGCACTACAGAAACAAATTAAAACATATGTAATCGCATGCGTCATTGCCCCTGATACTTGACTAAAAACTAGGGGAATGGAAACTCGTACGGCTTATGGGGGCGACATATTTATCGTAAGAACTGTAAGCGGATTGCGATCACTTTAATAAGGAGGACGGTCGGTGTTTCCATAGAGAAAACGTACTTGAAATGTTCTTTATAGAATCAGTTGGGAATGAAAACGGATAACTGCATTACAACAATTACCACCAATACCATGCATTCTGTAATGACAAGCGATCAGCGGATGAGAGGACTGTGGTAAATAATGGTGGTCACATGATTGAGACAACGCTGTTTACTTTTAACAAATTATTAACATAAACATTCTCATAAAGAGAAAAACACTTAAAGGGTTAATTAAGTTTTTCATACAGTCATAATTTACCGTTAGACTGAGGCATCCGTATGTATGTGTATACAAGATCGGACTGGAGATTTGATGAATATCGCATGACAATAAAAAAATAGCAATAAAACGAGAACAATATTATTTTGATTAAATAAAGCTAGCATACACCTTAGATAAGCGAATAGTACACTTGAATAAACAGCTGTCTTAATCAACGTGGCGAAGGAATCTGTCTTGTTAATAAAATTAAATCGCTTGCCTATAGACCGTGTTTTACAATAATAAATACCAAACGTTTTGACAAGTTGATGTCTAGTGACTATTTTGTTGCCGACTGAGGGGGTGGGGGTGGGGGGCATGTTTGATTTGGTATTTTACTGGGGTTCCGTTTGAGGATTTGAAGGCGGACGTGAACGATTTTTCGTTACTTACTGCTTCTGCGTAGGATTTGTTTTGGGTTTTTTAGTTTTACTCACTTAGTAAGAAAATGTCCTACTGGAAATGAACAAAGTATACTAAAAAGTGTTGTTTCCCTATATAAGCTATTGCAAACTTAACCCCCTCCCCAAAGGAGAACAGATGGCACGGGGGTAATGACATTTACAAGTTAAATGAAGCCCCTGATGATCATTATATCCATGCAGAGAAACTGACTATAATACCTCTGAGTCTGGAGAAGAAGCTTTTTGAAATATTGGTAAATTTTCCCTTTGGGGCCCCACCCTGGCCCCCCACCCTGGCCCCAGAGGTTGAAGTAGGAATCCCAATTTTACACATTTGTAGCCTCATCTACCAAGGATGATTCTGACCAAGTTTGAAAAACTTTTATTTACCGGTTCTTGAGAAGAAAATGTAAAACGTGTACGCACGACGGGCTCCGTAGGAAAGCGATCAGACACGTTTCATAAACCTCATATGGCATTGAAACTCATGTCAGATCCTATATATATATCATTTACAAGTGACAGTTTGTATAAATGTGCCTTTGTGATGGTGACCACGCATGAAGTAACATTATAGATGTCAGGATCCTGTTGGATAAAGAAAGGTGATTAAAAAAAGGTCAGGTGTATAGACAGACAAACTAAGTGTCGGGCACTGACCCCTGTATCAGTAGTACTAGTAAAGGTTAACCTTAGGAGTATGGGTCCGCATCGTATTGCTTTAAGTGAGTTATTATCAGTACTGATCTGACCTTCATGGTTCGCGTGCCATTGTGTAGATACATCCTTACTAAGGATGGTCGTCCTTTAATAAAGAAACTAGCCCTATAGAAAAATGTTTAAACATTTGTAATCGCACGCGTCATTGCCCTTGACCAAAAAATAAAAACTAAGTGAATGAAAACTGGGGATGACATATATATCGTATGAACTGTAAGCGGATTGCGATCATTTTTATAAGGAGGACGGTCGATGTCCCATAGAGAAAACCTACCTAAAAGTGTACTGTATAGAATTAGTAGGGAATGAAAACGCAACATTCACCACCAATACATTGCATTATGTAATGACCAGCTATCAGCGGATGAGAGGACTGTGGTAAATAATGGTGGTCACATAAATCTTAATCTAAGGAATATTATGTTAAAGGATTTTGGCCACGATTTTGTTTTTACATTTTGTAAAAATAAGCATACCTGTAATATACTTAAATAAATACAGAATCATCCATCGACCAGCTAGAGGAGGAATTACATGTATATCTGAAGCTTTATGTTATGCTATACGCTGATGACACCTTATTACTATTAGACACGGCTGAGGATTTGCAAAAGCAATTAGATGTATTTTTCGAAAATCCAACCTATGGTATCTTAAAGTCAATATCAGCAAAACTAAAATCATGGTATTTTGTAGAAAAATAATTCCTGATGGCCTTAATTTTACATACAACGGTACTGTTATAGAAATAGCTAAGGATTTTAAATATCTTGGGGTTTATTTTACTAAAACTGGTTTGACACAGTTCAATATTAAACAATTGTATGGTAAAGGTTTAAAAGCAATGTATGGTGCTATTTCCAAATGTAGGGATCATAATTTGTCAATAGATTGTCAACTTGATATATTTGGCAAAGCCATCAAACCTATTGTTTTATATGGATGTGAAGTTTGGGGTTTCTGTAACTATAAACTTATCGAATGTTTACATTTAAAATTTTGCAAACACATACGTAATGTTAAAACGTCTACACTGAACTTTATGATATACGGAGAACTTGGAAGGTTTCTGCTAGATATTAATGTCAAAGTAAGAATGGTCGGATTTTGGGCTAAATTGACAAAAAAAAAAAAAACAGAATAAATGAAGTAATAAACTGTTAGCAATTGTTTCAAATTATGAATCATCATGGCTAAAATATGTGAAAAGTATTTTTTAAGAATGCAGTCTGATACATATATTTAATAGTCAATAGTTTCCAAGTATACATTGGCTAAAGAGTACCATATTTTATAAACTAAAAGGAAAATTTATATCAACCCGGGGAAATGAAATTTATACTTCTCCGAAAGGAATCAATTATAGAATATCTAAGTACGAACTTTGTTTAGAAAACTACTTACTAGAACTCCCTCCGAAACTAGCCAAAGCGTATTGTAAGTTTAGAACATGTAATACTAAGTTACCAATTGTAAGTGGTAGGTGATTCAATATACCACGTAAAAATAGATTATGTTGTTTATGTTATTTAAGAGAAATTGGCGACGAATTTCATTATCTGTTTACATGTACACATCAACCAATTCTCAATAGTAGGCGAAAACATATGTCCAGATAGTATTATGAAAGACCAAACACATTTAAATGTTATACATTATTCAATTATGTAACACAACATGAATTGAAATAATTGGCTAAATTTATTACCGATATTAATGACATAACTAATTTACAATGCTAATGTCCATCCTGTTCCACCATGTATTAATTGTCACCCATTTGTATATATGTATTCTCTACACTGTAATGTTTATGAGAATAAAACAATTGTCATGTCATCAACGCGTGTTCAGAAGTGTCCCGTTACCTAGATATATGCAATCAAAGATGACCGCTCCTTTCTGGCGAGAATTTTAATGAGCTAACAGGTCACGTGGTACTTGTGACGTCAGAGTGGCACGTTTGGGTCATGCGTTCATATAACATTAGCTTGGGTTCAGGAGCAGCTACACCTCTCCTATATATACGCCTCGGGTGACAATGGTTTTCTCGGGTGACAATGGGTTTTTGAGGGTTGACAATACTCACTGTCACCTGCTAATGAATGTCATATCTATTTTGTTACACCAAAAGTCTTTGTAGCTCAGAAACGGCAGCAAACCTCGATAATGACATCTTGTTTGTTGATAGTCTGCTGTTTACAATCGCTATCGCACCGGCTCTTGATAAAATTGGCTGTTGCCGTCAAACGTTCTTGTGACCATCACGGTGGGGAAACGAAGCGGTGAACGCACATTTTTCGCGCATGTGATATTTTTCACTGTATCATGGCAATAAAACCCGCGCCCCGTAAAACCAATCTATTTTCGGAGGGTGACAGAGATTTTTGTTTAATTTTCTCCCAACCAATCAAATAGCTAGAAATTCACTTGAGGTGTAACAAATATATATATTTCTGATTTGTTTTAAACAAATCTCTACCAATTTAGGTTGAACGTTAAAATATACATCGGAGGACGATTCTGATATGGCATCGATGTAAGACGTATATAAGATACGCAGATAGCTCAGCGGCAACACAGAATAAAAATTCCATGTATTACTTGATTTAAAACAAAACAATATGACGTAAGAGCCAGTTTAATTATGTAACTTTTTAGAGACATATATATGCAATGTGCCCTCTATTCGATACAGTTTCTGTACAATCAATCCAGGATCATTTACATTCAATTAATCTCTATAATAAGATATGATATATTTCATAACCAATTTGTTTGCTATTGATATATTTTGAGTTCTTTACAAATTTTAACCTTTCGTTTCTTGTTTTTATGTATTCAGTTTTTGTGAATTTCTATTTTTAAACTCTAGTTTGGCCATTAATGAAACAATAGGAAATAAATAGACAAAATAAATGTGCAATGTACTGTAATGTTCTAAAATCTGCTGATAAATCGCAAGTATTCCTCCTGTATGTATACATGTTAACTTAAAGCCCCATGTAACGTTACATATCCACATATCAACATCTAAAAGTGAAAGTTTTATCAACCAGCTTTCATCTGAGTTTGGAGTAGTATTAGAGCACGTAGACATTGAACGCATAAACTCTCATTCAATTTGGTTTTCTCATAATTGCAAAAGTAGATCACTTGAAAAGTAAAAATACCGGGCAGTATAGTTTAATTGTATACTCACGAGTATACGTGGACAACCATTGTATGTCTAGTGTCAATCAAAATGTCACTGTGTCACGATTAAATGTGAATAACATGATTGTTTAAAATAATTGTTTCGTTGAAATATTGCTTTAGATGTCGGCTGGAATCGGGATACGAAATGAAAAGGGCCCTTACCCACTTCATGATTTTTTTTATTTCACTTAAAATCAGTAACATGCAAATCTATGTGTGGAGTAAGCACATATTTTTCTCTCTAAGTATATTGAAATATATATAAAAAGAAAGTTTTGAGGCATTATTTGTCTATTCCGTTCGACGACAGTTAACATATTTTTTTTATAATATCTTTATAAATAATTGAACAGATTCATCACTCATATTTTTCAGAAAAGGAACAGGTTTCGAAATCTCCACTCATCGCTAGCTTCAAATTATGCGCAAAATTCAACCTCGAAATAGAAAATAATTATGCTGGGCTCACTCTTGTTGGTGATATTCAATTCAACGAGGCTTCACAACATTGGTTTTACGTTTGTTTTAAAACACAATTTTCATAAACAGAAACTGGTTAGTTTGGATTGATGCTAAAATTAGAAAGGTTTATTCTGAAAACAGTGTGACACAATTAAACTCATGAAGAGTTTTTGGAACCGCCCCTAAAGATAAAGTTTTGTTAAAAAAGCTGCTAAACAAATGTTCATGTGGTATTTTAAACTATTCAATACATGTCATATCATCACCACCATTACTACAAAAATAACAAAACTGTAGAATTCAGAATTTCCATCAAAAAACTAATATCGTATATCATACACATACATTTTTACCTTATCAACTTCGTCATTTTTCGGTCCAAGTTACTAGCCTAAGGTAAAAAAGAATGTAAAATACATTCAAACGCTGTTGAAAATTACTTCAATACTTTCAGCAACATTTTTTCTTCCAAAATTGAGGACAAAAAGAAACGCGCCAGTACACCATACTACCTGTGTTAGTTGGAGGATCGGTTATGAATGCCATTTGGCCACGACATTCACATGTAACCCTCTGAGGTAATTAGTTCACCTGTTAATTCACAGGTAGGTATCGTAAATGCCCTTTGGCTTTACTATAATGTGTTAAAAACTAATTAACATATCTATTAATTCACAGGTAAGATATTTAGGTGTGTAAACTGTATTTCTATATCTCAGCAGTTGCAGTGTACATTGAATGTAGTTGATGCAGGCACGGAATTAGATTTCCGTGAGTCAGGCTTGAATGTATAACTTATATTTCGGAGAATTGATGTCTTTATTTGTCGATTGATGATTTTACTCATACAGCATATATTGGTTGCTGTTATTATTACTTACACTGTTTTGCAGATAATATATAAGGGGGCGTGTCAGAATGGGTACACGCAATGAACAGGATATCGTATAAGTCGTGCCATTGTGACGTCACATATCACGTGATCTCAAAATATGCATATTCACTAGGCTGATATAGACGTGCGTCACCTGGGCCGTTTTCGTTTAAACGGTCAAACCGGTCGGACCACTGTTGTTCGTTTATTAAATAAGGTCGGGCCTAGTAGTCTGATGCTGCTTTCGGGCGAGCCTTCACAAAGCCTTGCAGGGCCTGCATAAACATTTGCAGGTCCGCCAGGATTTATACCCGAAATTGTTGTATTTATTAACGGTCAAACCGGTTGTTTCGCATAAACGAACAGGCCCCTGGCCTGTCTATCAGCTGAGTACCGAAAGAGACGGGGTATCGGTCACTACACGTATCATTGCATCAAATGACCGTAAAATATGAAATTATGAAAAATCGTGGCCCAAATCCTTTAATAAAGCACAGTTCTTTCTTCATATAGTACGAGCTATTGTCAAGGCATGAGAATACATGTATGTTAGGAGAGAGTATGGACACAACAAACAACGGTCTTGTCTCCTTAGTCTGTGTTTCTCATTTTTGTCTTGATCGTGGGACAAATACCTTTTTTTCTTTTTTACTTTATATCGTTTTATGATTATTATTTTTATATATTATTTTATTTTCACAAACTTTTACAAGTATGGTATGATTTAGATATAATTATATTCATAATATACAATTTGAATAATGGGCCTTTTAGACGGTGACCACGCGTGACATCACATTATAAATGGCAGGATCCCGTATGTAAAGGACGGTGATTCAAAATAGATCGATCAAGTGTATAAACCAAATCAGGATGAAATCCCTTAATCCCTATGATAGAAAAAGGATTTTAAAGGTTTACCTCAATTCCCCTACTTGGCCCAAACCCCCTGCCCCCAGGGGGCTATATTCATCGTGTATACAACATTTAGTCCCCTTGAACCAAGGATGCTCTAACTTTATAAGGATAAAATCCCTTTATCCCTATGGTTTTACTTCTATTTCCCCCGTTGGGCCCCAACCCTCTACCCGAGGCGGGGCCACACCCACCGTTTATACAAAATTGAGTTCCCTTGGCCCAAGAAGGCCTCAGACCAAATTTAGTCAAAATATACTGGGCCGTTCAGGACTAGTAGTGTTTTAAAGGAAAAAGATGACGGACGGACGACGGACGCTGCGCNAGGACTAGTAGTGTTTTAAAGGAAAAAGATGACGGACGGACGACGGTCGGACGACGGACGCTGCGCCATGGCATAAGCTCACTTGCACTTCGGGCTAAAAACAAGGTGAATAGATAAATCTCTCTTTTTGTGATTTGAGCTGTTGTTTCACTTTAAAATTGAGTTTTTTCAGTGTAGTAAATATAAACTTTGAGCTTGAACAAATGAATCCCCGATGAAATCTTATTTCTTCTAAATTTAAAAAGGGTCAGTCCTTCATTAATCCTAGACTGGTCCCTATGTATATATTGTGGTGACTCTCATCACGGTGTAAATGACAGATGTACATGTATAGCTGGATCAATTAATATTTTCTTATAACTTATATTTTTTATTCGGCAGCTTAAGGTGGCTCCACACTTTCGCAATTAACCAGCAAAATTCGTTGAATCTTTCATATAATGGTTATGCAACTATGTAGAGTTAATTTTATGAAAATCTAAACATTCCGATAGTTTGGGGAATTTTTTGGAAAAAATACCAAAAAATCGAATTTTCGCCACTTTTAATATTTTCCGGGTTTTTTTGTGTGTGGCATTGTTCGGAACAATAAAAACAATAAAAAAATGAAAAGAAGCATTTATAATTAATCCTACAAATATTTTATTTATCGCAAAATATGTAACACATGTTACACAAAGTGTTTTTTATTGAATTTGAACGGATAAAAGTGATTATCTACAAGCTAAAAGCAAACAGGACACACATATCTATACATATAGAGTGGGAAATTGAACAAAATATACA